>NC_137608.1:23279748-23347248 GCF_963280865.1 Gymnoscopelus braueri | reverse complement strand
GACAGAGAGGGAGTCAGGGACAGAGACAGAGAGGGAGTCAGGGACAGAGAGGGAGTCAGAGACAGAGACAGAGAGGGAGTCAGGGACAGAGACAGAGAGGGAGTCAGAGACAGAGAGGGAGTCAGAGACAGGGACAGAGAGGGAGTCAGAGACAGAGACAGAGAGGGAGTCAGGGACAGAGACAGAGAGGGAGTCAGGGACAGAGAGGGAGTCAGAGACAGAGACAGAGAGGGAGTCAGGGACAGAGAGGGAGTCAGAGACAGAGACAGAGAGGGAGTCAGAGACAGAGACAGAGAGGGAGTCAGAGACAGAGAGGGAGTCAGAGACAGAGAGGGAGTCAGAGACAGAGAGGGAGTCAGAGACAGAGACAGAGAGGGAGTCAGGGACAGAGAGGGAGTCAGGGACAGAGACAGAGAGGGAGTCAGGGACAGAGAGGGAGTCAGAGACAGAGACAGAGAGGGAGTCAGGGACAGAGAGGGAGTCAGAGACAGAGACAGAGAGGGAGTCAGAGACAGAGAGGGAGTCAGAGACAGGGACAGAGGGGGAGTCAGAGACAGAGAGGGAGTCAGAGACAGAGAGGGAGTCAGAGACAGAGAGGGAGTCAGAGACAGAGACAGAGAGGGAGTCAGAGACAGGGACAGAGGGGGAGTCAGAGACAGAGAGGGAGTCAGAGACAGAGAGGGAGTCAGAGACAGAGAGGGAGTCAGAGACAGAGACAGAGAGGGAGTCAGAGACAGGGACAGAGAGGGAGTCAGAGACAGAGAGGGAGTCAGAGACAGAGAGGGAGTCAGAGACAGAGACAGAGAGGGAGTCAGAGACAGAGAGGGAGTCAGAGACAGGGACAGAGAGGGAGTCAGAGACAGAGAGGGAGTCAGAGACAGAGAGGGAGTCAGAGACAGAGAGGGAGTCAGAGACAGAGAGGGAGTCAGAGACAGAGACAGAGAGGGAGTCAGAGACAGGGACAGAGAGGGAGTCAGAGACAGAGAGGGAGTCAGAGACAGAGAGGGAGTCAGAGACAGAGACAGAGAGGGAGTCAGAGACAGGGACAGAGTCTCTGACTATTTCTTAAAGATAGTATACACTATCATGATTGCCACCATCATCTCTATATATTTGTTGTATGGCTAAAGTTCCTTGAGCAGCCATACGGCTGAGCAGTCATGGACTAAATATGTAATACAGTTTTAGCGTAAACACGGTCATATCCAGAGCACTAATGGGTCCATTTTTACACTTGGAGTAAAATCGTCACTCTAACCTTAACCGTGTGAATCAATAATCAAGAGGGTTTCATTTGTCACTACTACTCATATACAGGTACAAGCAGCGAAATGCTAATGTGGCAAAGTCCGCAAGACTGTGCTAACAGCAACACAACACAACAAGAACAACAATAATACTGGATATGATATGAAAGGGGCGCTGAAGGGGACAGCCGTCTACAACAGGGTTTGTCTGCATCTCTGGTTGGATCTCACTCTGTATCTCTGTCTCCACAAAAGTCGGCCAATCACAGCTCAGGACATGCTGCCACGTGCATACAGTGAACCATGACAGGCCAAGCCATGATAGCACACAAAGCTCATGTTAGCACATCATTGGTGGGGCTCTCTCTCTCTCTCTCTCTCTCTCTCTCTCTCTCTCTCTCACACACACACACCACCCCCACGAGTGTTCTCACGCTAACATGCATATTATCAGACACCATGCAGTTTCCTCCTTCTGCAAAATGACCCCAGCATCACTATTGTAGTAACACACACACACACACACACACACACACACACACACACACACACACACACACACACACACACACACACACACACACACACACACACACACACACACACACACACACACACACACACACACACACACACACGATTAAAAATACACATGCACGCCTGTAGTCTGTACACATCTATTCCTCTGTCTCTCTCATACAGTGGGTCATAAGTGGAAATGGTGTGTGAACACAAACACCTAATGACTTCACTGAGGGAAGTACATGCAACTAAATCACATGTGTGTAGCCACAAAGATGTATACGTATGTGTGTGTGTGTGTGTGTGTGTGTGTGTGTGTGTGTGTGTGTGTGTGTGTGTGTGTGTGTGTGTGTGTGTGTGTGTGTGTGTGTGTGTGTGTGTGTGTGTGTGTGTGTGTGTGTGTGTGCGTTAATGTGTTCAAGTGTGCTTGCTACACCATAGCTCTCATTCCTTTTAAGGCTATTCTCAGGGCCTTTACTTGCAGGCCTGCCAAGATTCCACACACACACACACACACACACACACACACACACACACACACACACACACACACACACACACACACACACAACGAGAGGGAGAGCTGCCATGCAGTTTAGTTTGCTAGCTAAAACATTATTGCAATCAGCTGGACTAATACCGTCCCCAAACCCTTCACCTCCGCGCGCACACACACACACACACACACACACACACACACACACACACACACACACACACACACACACACACACACACACACACACACACACACACACACACACACACACACACACACACACACACACACACACACACACACACACACTCTGGCTCTATCATCATCTGAATTACATCACACACATAGTTAAAACTGCAGCTGGCTGAGTAGAAAAGGACTGCTAAATATAAAACACCACACACAACTGCGCGCACACGTACAGCCTGCAGGGTTGGTGCATGCGCTATTGCGCTTGTCAAATGGGGCGATTGTCCAGATCGCCATGCCGCTAGGGGCGCCAACGAGACACATGCCACCGCTGAAAAGATGATATGGTTGACTGTGCTGGTAACAATGGCCTCTGGTGAGAGAAGCTCAACTCAAGCTCATGAAAACGTACTTGTAGTCAACTAAGTCTCAAGACCGTCTGAATGGACTGGCCGAAATTGCAACTGAGCACCAAATATCTCCCAAATTGGATTACTCCAAGATAACTGAAGAGTTTTCTGCGGCCAAATCAAGGAAGGTCCTCTTCTAAGGGAAGTGAGTCAAACTATTATTCGATTATGCATGGGATAGGCCTTCTAAGTGTGCTTGTTTGTGTCACTGTGCTATGCTACATAATCTTTTTAAATGTTGTTGAAAAGAGCCAAATAATTGGAAATAATAAAAATTAAATAAATATGTATATATATATATATATATATATATATATATATATATATATATATATATATATATATATATATATATATATATATATATATATATATAATATGTATAATATATATCTCTGCTGTCCGGCAGGAACCAGCTAACTCCAAAATGTAAATTTTTCAGGAAATGAAAAAACAAAAGCTCACAATGAGGTTGGAGGTCAAAAGGGGGTGGAGCCTGGAGTCTGCTAAACCAGCTAACTCCACCCCCCTTTGCTGGAGTTAGCTGGTTTAGCAGAAAGTTTGATGATCCAATGGAGTTAGCTGATTTTGTCAGAAGCACTTTTTAATACTTTTCATTGGTTCAATATTTTTTTTACCAACACACAGACGTAAAGGGTGTTCAATAGAGCACCGAAGTCTGACGTCACTGCCACTAGAGGGCGCTGTTCCACGGGTTTGTGGCTTTATTTTTTGTGTTGAAATCCCCATTTGGGAATCTTAGATCACGTCATATAAGAACTGTGTTCCAAACATAAACACACCACCCTGGCGTTTTTGTCAGGGGGATGGCTCTGCATCGTTTATGATATTCATTCATATTTGATACAGCCTGTTTCTGGCGAAAATTGAATTAATTCTGCCTTAAAAGTCTTAAGAACTACTACTTCCGGGTCTGAAATCACTGTCCCCACAGCAGCCGTGTTCATGGGAAATGTAGTCTTTGGGTTGTTTGACTCGTTTCTAGTGTTTATATTGTGTTACTCTTTGGGTAAATGTGTACATTTACACCTTCAGTCGATGCTTCATATCCAGATGAGTAAAAACGCCAGGGTGGTGTGTTTATTTTTGGAACACAGTTCTTATATGAAGCGATCTAAGATTCCCCAATAGATTTATGGAAAAAAATGCAAAAGCGGAAAAATTGAGTTAACTGGTTCCTGCCGGACAGCAACGATATATAATATATATAATAATAAAAATATGGCAGTAACAATTAACCAGCGATGCTCTGAAAAGACGTGTTACCGCTGACAGTGGTCCTTATAATCATTGTCTCCGCCAGGCCGAAAGGCATGGCGAGAGAGTATGTTTTCGCCCCTGTCCGTCCGTCCGTCCGTCCGTCCGTGTATCCGTCCGTGTGTCCTGTCTGTGTGTTAGCAGCTAATCTCTGGCACCGTTGGCCCGGTCGCTCCGAAACTGTGCACACACACTCCCTGGATGCCAATTCAGAACCTCTGCCCCAATTTTTTCACATGGGCCTGTTATAGCGCCACCAGGAGGCCGATTTGTGCAAAACCCTTTTTTTTACATTACTCCTACAGATTTTATCCAAACGTCATGCAAATCGGTACACAGTATCTCTATTGTCATGTGATCAACACAAATCTGTCCGATTTCCCATATTGCATCCTCATTGCCTATGGTTGGCTTCCAAAGTTTGCAGGATTGGTCCGTTTTGAACAAAAAGCCTCAAACTATGCACGCAGCTTGCGATTTCCGTGAATTTTCACACGCACATTCCCACTAGGCCGAGGAACAAATGCCACCCTTTTCACATTGGCCTGTTATAGCGCCACCAGCAGGTCTAATTTAGCAAAACACATTTTTGGAACAAAATGCCTCAAATCATGAATGCAGTGTCTGATTGCCGTGAAAGACCTAAGAATAAATGGCACCCTTTTCACCTGGCCTATTATAGCGCCACCAGGAGGCCACAATAACGTACCTGACCTGGCGGAGACCTGTGCTCCGAGGAGCACTTTTTCTAGTTTTATTTATTTTTGTATAATGGACATAAAGCTATGTGTGTATCTGAAGAGTACGCAAATCAGAGTTGTTAGGCAACGGTTTGTGTAGTGTGAGATGTCAGACCATAGCTCGATCAGTGAGAGAAAGAGAGAGACACACACACACACACACACACACACACACACAAAGAGAGACCGAGAAAAAAAGGGGAGGAGGGAGGTTGTGTGACGTCAGACTAGAGCTCCCTCAGCGCAAGAGAGAGAGAGAGAGAAAGAGAGAGAGAGAAGACAGAGAGAGAGGGATAGGGTGAGGGGAGGGAGAGAGCGGGAGAGAGGGATAAAGCCTATTTCACCCACGCAATAACCGAGATTGGCCGTGTTTGTGGAAAGCCGGGCGGGGAGGATGATCTTTGTCGCTGCACGTACTCCTAAGTAGGGATGCACCGATAGGGAAATTCTTGGCCGATACCGATGTTTAAAATAACAATATAGCCGATAGCCGATACTGATAACGATATTTGTTTATTCAGTTTTTGGCGTTATTATTTCCCCCTTTTGTGCCAGGGAAACAAAAAAATCTTCATTATAAGAAATAACTGTTCAGAATCTGCAGAAACACAACATAATTGCCTTGATGCAAGTAACATTAACGAGTGTCAACGAGCGACAGTGACACACACACTGAAAGTGACTGTTGGTCCAAAGAAAGCCCTTGAATATGACATGATAATGTTTACTGTGATTATGGTAAGCTTACATTTCATATCACAACAATCATAGAGTAAAAACTCCTGTAACTTTAACCAGCAAAAACAAATCTAAAATCTGATACCGATGTTGACCGATAACGGCAAATATCGGCCGATACCGATATGTGGCCGATATATCGGTGCATCCCTACTCCTAAGGGTTGGAGCAGCGCCTGTCAGCGGGGAATGTTGTGTAGGATGGAGCAGGTGAGCCAGTAGGATACAATCGCAGTGATAACACAGAAATGTGTGGGGAGGAATTAACCACATGAACCTAGTGTCCCTATTCTGGGGCGAACACTGTGGTGCAACCAACTCCCAAAGAAGCTGCTTCTGAAGTTCTACCGCTGCACCATCGAGAGTATTCTGATTTATCCCTGTACAGTCTGGTACTGCAGCAGAAAGAAAAGACCTGCAGTCTCTCTCACACACACACACACACACACACACACACACACACACACACACACACACACACACACACACACACACACACACACACACACACACTTGTTTACAGGTCAACAAACTTGGACAAATGCAATATAAATTAGTAACACTTTACTTGAGGGCTCAAATTCTTTCGTTCTCGGGTGGTCGTTCCGAGACCGACCCTCCTCGCTACTCCTACCCGCCTATGAGCTCTCATCATGGGCATAGAGGTGGAACTGTGGAATAATGTCCTTAACTAATGATATATTACCCTTAAGTCATAATGACTTCACCAATAGTTAATGGTGAGGACCAGGAATTACTGATAAGTTCATGATAAATTCATGATGAATTAATGTACGATAATTAATTCTTCATTAATTAAGTGTTAATTACGTCTATGAAATAAGTATATATATATAAATAATACATATTGAGCGATTGCTTTTCATATTTTTGTATTTTTATGTATTATTATTATGAATTTTAATGGCTGACTTTTTATTACCTTTTTACTGTTTATTAGGACCACAATGGAAACAAGTCCCCAGGACTTTTTTGTGTTATCCTTTTAGCCTTAATGTCTGTCTGTACCTCGTGCTGTTTACATTTCTGTATAGACAAATTTTTGTATAGACGAATCCACAGAGCGCTGCCCTGTAGTTGCGCAATCGTCATTGCGGTGTCAGACGCCTGCCGCGGTGTGCATTCTGCTCACTTTGCCTGCTATTTTACTAACTAAATGCTCTGGCAGATACAAAGTGTCACTGACTTGCATCAAGTTATATCACTTGTTCACATTGGAAGTGTAAAATAGTCTATTATATTCGGCTGCACCGCAATTATTCATTAATAATTCCAACCGCATCATACCGTCAACGGCTGACTTAAATGATAAGGGATGTACCACACACATACATACACACACACACACACACACACACACACACACACACACAAAGCTTAAAAGATTCACGCTCACGAGCTGTCCGAGTCCGATGCAGTGCAGCTGGTGGGAACACCGCCATCCGTTAACATGGGGGCGTAACATCAGCGGCGCTGAGACGTGTTTGGTGAAAACGGGCCGTCAGATGCATTATGCACAACATGGAGACACAGTCACACACTCATCAACCTATGGTGGTGCCAGAAAAACACACACATACACTCGCACACACCCGGTCATAGAGCGACTTCTGCTTTCAATTACCTTTAACCACTTGAACCCTAGTATCCTTCTTCTGGGGACGTACATTCTGTGAAAACAGCCGATCTACAAGCTCACTTGTAGATTGGCTATTTTCGCCAAAGATATTTAGCGTAGGTCGAGCCCTTGGGAACCTGGTCAACTAAGTATAGGGTTTAAGCGGTTAAAGAGGGTGGCAGCTAGGATAACATTTAAGCTAGCTGCAGTGATTACTAGCTTTGGGGATCTGAGGGACTGGGTGTGTGAACACAACACATAACCTTGCAGCTGGTCCCGTCAGGACATTGTACACAGTCACGTGTGATGGCTATCATGTGGAAAGCAAAGCAACTATATAAGAGAGAGATGTTTGTTTTTTTGGTCTCTTATAGTTGCTTAGCTTTCCACATAATAGCCATCACACAAGACTGTGTACAAACGTCTTGCTGTTGTTGTGTCGTGCTGAATAGCAAGGACATGCTGACCTCCGTACATACGTACGTATAACAAAAAACTAAACCAGTAATGCTGAAAGTAATCTTTTGTAATTCAAATGATGTGCTACTGAGTGTTGGTGTGTTAATGATACCAGATTGTTGGGCAGACAGAACAGTCAACCCAGTCTGAGACGGCTCCAAACAAACAGGAAACTGTGTAGGAGGCATATCGAACTCGAGTCACCTCAGGCTGGAGGAAGAATACATGATTTCATGCAAACTCCTAGAAGTAATTAAATAGAAGTAAGTTGCCTTTTTGGCTAAGGCTGTGTGTCCACCAAAGTGCTTTTCCACAGAGTTACCCAGAGTTGAAAATATTAAAACTCTGCAATCTTGAAAATATTTCAACTCTGGGCGACCAGATAAAAACACATGACACAGAGTAGATGCTCAGAACCTCGTCATGTTGCTGCCGTTTCCCGCATAAATATGTGTAAATACTCCCATTGAAAACAATTCAAAACATATGCTGCACTCCGTAAAAAAATGCCTTGGTGGACACAGCCCATAAATTCTTTGGACTGATGTCCAAGTTTGAGTGATTAAAACCACTAATCCTCTTGCTTAGGTCAACAAACTAATTTTCTCTTTGACGTCTTCATTTCACTTCACTTCTTGTTGTCTCTTCATGGTAAACTTGTCAAAACAAAACCAGTTATGAAAGTTTGACAACAAAGGATAGGATGGATAGGCTAAATAATTGTTGTGCGTTGAGCAAGTCCAGAGATGATGTTATAATGGGTTTTTCGCGACCCTAGCACAGTCAAACACAAGGCCTGCTGTTTATCACAGCACACACCATAACTCCAGCTCAAAAACAAATCAATCACTCAAGGGAGGGATGTGATGAGAGCCTACGATGAAATGAGCAGTTTTCTGAGGCCAAGTAGCTACATCTCATAGCTACTTTGCTTGTGCTCATTCATGTGGCCTACTGTGTAGAAGAAGGCACTGCTTAGATGCAGTAGATGAATTGAGAAAACAAGACAACAGTAGGGAGAGATGAGAGTGATTTTTAAAGAAGAGGGGAAACCCCTGAGAATTAAACAGGAAATTACTGTGTACGCGTGTGTGTGTGCGTGCGTGTGTGTGCGTGTGTGTGCGTGCGTGCGTGCGTGCGTGCGTGCGTGCGTGTGTGCGTGCGTGCGTGCGTGCGTGCGTGCGTGCGTGCGTGCGTGCGTGCGTGCGTGTGTGGTGTGTGGTGTGTGGTGTGTGTGTGTGTGTGTGTGTGTGTGTGTGTGTGTGTGTGTGTGTGTGTGTGTGTGTGTGCGCGTGCGTGCGTTCGTGCGTGCATGTGTGTCTGGCAAATTGGACTAGCAAACCTGAAAAGGCTTTTGGACTTTATCAATCTCAATACCAACCGTTGCACGAAAACAAATTTCACCCACTTTTTTTAAGAATAAAGCTGATTCAGATTCTGCCAACATGGCTGTAACAAATTATGACAATACTTCCATTTTGGAGAAAGAATGACAAAATAATGGGATTGTTAACAACTTAAGCCCTATTTTATACTTTGTCGTACAATGGTGATGCAAAAAAATACATCTACGCATAGTGTCATACAACGTGTCACGCTGAGAGCTTGTAGATCGCATGGAATAAAGCAAAAATAAAATCTCATGACTGAAAGTTTAATGATGATGTTTTATCATTCTAAACCTTATGTTGCTGCTGTTCTACAAACAGCCAACCAGTTGAAGAAATCACAGATTTGAAGGTAGCCGGATTATCAGACTGAAGCTCAGTGGAGTGGGCGGGGTCTATGGTCTGGAGCCAGGCTAGATTTGAGGCTGTAACCTTTGCTTTTATGACATTTCTGAGACCATTCATGTTTATGGAAGATGCTTCTAAAACACGTATTCTATTGCTAGTTTGATCGCTTCAAATACTCTTTGATCTTAACCCTTTAAGACCTGGAACGCATCTGTGTCACTTTAGATTTCTTTGGCTATTCAAAAATAGCAGATATACAAGCTCGTAGCGCGGCACTCGCGCGCTACGAGCTTGTAGATCTGCTATTTTTGAAAAATCTGTTAGGATTTAGATTTTTTTTAAGAATCGCCTCAAGTCTTAATAACGCTGCGACGTGTTGTGAGCGTGTAGATTTTCATTATTTTGGAACATATTGGAAAATCTTTGCCTATAATGACATGCCCAAAATAGGGACGCCAGGCTGAACATGGTTAAACGCTATACTGTGGAGCAAAGCTCTAGGAAAGAAGCTCTTCCAAGTTTTCTATTTTTCTAAAAGCATGATAGCCATTCTTTCAGAACTGTCCAAAAACTGCTGCACAGCTACAGTACAGTTACTACATGCTATTGCTATCTAGAACATTTATCCAGCTGCAAAATAAATTCTATTAGATCAAATTATGAGAAACAATCATTTGTTCAGCAATGGGAAGAAACATGGTGTATTATTTTGCAATACATGTATTATTTTACACCGTAAAGTTGCAAAACCGGGGCTATGATGTCATTTAAGACTATATACAGTATATATAAATATATATATAGTATATATATATACAAACACTGGCAAGTTAACTCTAAATGAGCCATGCATGGATAATTTACATGGCCGTAATATTTATGACTTACTTACATTATTTATTACAAAGCTGACACTGCGCTGGGTGAGTATACTAGTAAACTGGGCCATTTGTCATCCTCTCTACTGTATGTACATCATACATGGCCAACACACTGTCAAGCCTTTTTGGCTGGGCTTGTCCCGGCCCTACAGAAGGGTTTGTCCATAACTGAGTCTGAGTGATTGACAGAGTGCCAACTGCAGAACAGTCGTCCCTCCAGGCTGTGGGATATCGTGTAAGTCATTCGTCTGGTCAAGGAATATTTTCATTTCGATCTGTAATGGTTCCGATCCGAGCAATTTAAAAAGATTGTGAGTACATAATTAAAGCCATTTGAAATGCAACAAAGGGAGACAGACTACCTGAGCTCCACTATGTTTCACTTCATGGTGGAATAAAAAAAGAACAGGCAATAAAACTAATCTATCCTCCCCAATTAGTAATCAGTAGCCTCATATTAGTATCTATAAAATGGAAAACAGATAAAGATAAAGAAGGTCACTATATCCTAGTTAATCACCTAAACCCTATTATACAGTTGACCATTCATATTGGAAATGTCTTTTTTCTACCTCAGTCACAGGTAGACAAGGATAAGCGAATGCAAGATGGGTGTTAGAGATGTCTCAGACCACGCAGGAGTGTACTTACACTGCAGGATACAAGGTACACCATGGAGAGATTTAACACCACTATAATGAATGACATCATCATGTAAAGAATATATAAATAATTATTAGAATACTTGCGAAAGCTAAGAATCTAGAAACAACACTCTACTTGAAGAGATCCACAAATATTAGCCTGACTAAAATAACAAGAAATAAATAACACGGAGAAACTCTGTGCCAATTGGACCAGTTCTCACATGGCCCTGTAGTAACGGGGCTGTTTTACAATGGAGATTCCAGTGCTTTAACTTCGGTGCCTGAGCTATCAATTTGCCCCCTGGTCCTCCCAAAGTGGACATTCCAGGCAACAGAGCATCACCGCACTGCAGTAAACAACAACACATGCTCTCTAACAGCAGTATGTAGCCTACCGTTAGCTTGTTAGCTTAAATACGTCTAAAAAAATGCCTTAAGCTAAAAAGTCTAGACTCTGTGGCAACATATAACTCCAAAGGATTCCAACAACGTGTAAAAGGGGGGACACAAACTTAATGATGCGATGCAATGCTAGAGTGCGGACTAGCTGACACCAACTCAGGACTCCTGGATGGCTGCCTTCCACTGCCTACTATCCAGCATTAGTAGCTCTGCACTGTTGCAAGCTCTACTGTCTACATCAGTGTCAAGGACCCCCAAAATGATATGTGGACCCCGCGGACCCCATCTGAAAATATTTTGTGCCAGGGACCCCCAGAAGTGAAGATTTGTGTTGAAAGTTGACACTTATTTATTATTATAAAAATAATCATACATATTTTTTCACGATTTTTCAAAGATTTTGAGATTATAAAAAAATAGCCAATGCTAAATATGGAATAAAGTGGTTACAATTATTATGACGTTATATTAACAACATTTTCTGGGGACTCCCTGGTACCCCTGGGGGTCCCCGGACCCCACTTTGAGAACCAATGGTCTACATAGGTGTGCCTTGGGTTGGCTCCCACAGCGTCAGTTTGCTGGCTACCAGTTCCAGGTGCCTGACATGTCAAACTCTGCCCGGTGATATTAACAAAATATTAACGACAGACAAACACAAACAGCTTTAAAGCACACGTGTGCACGTGCACGTACTTTTAACAATGTTAAGTGTGCTAACTGTGTGCAAGCAGCATGTGTTCTTACCTTGGGAGGATCATAAAGCTCCAACTGGTACCTCTCCCCTCCTCCCCCTCCTCCTCCTCCTCCTCCTCCAACTGTCCCTTGAGTGTCCCTGGTCCTCCTGACCAGCAGGCGGCAGCGTTGCCAGCGAGGCTGAGAGTCTGAGATAGTGTCGTCCACCAGCAGGTACCTCAGCTGGCCCTCTTTACAGCAGCCGCTCGCCTCCGACCTCCTTTGCCGCACGCTGCCGCTGCGTAACCGACGGAAACGATCCAGGAAGTGAGAGCCCAGCACGGCAGCCGTGGGCGTAGGGGCTGAGGCGGGGGGAACGGCGTCGGGGCCTGTGCAAGAGAAGGCGGGGGAGGGAGAGGAAGGCGACAGAGGCGGAGCTTCCTCGGCCGTCGCGGGGGAGATGCCGGTAACTCTGTCGCCACTGCCACTCGCGGATGGGTTGTTGCCGTTGTTGATGCCGGCGGGGTTTGGGTTGTTAGGAGAGAGGTCCTGGGGGGAGGGGGGATCAGGAAGGGGCCGTTTCTTGAAGAGCCGCCTGACACTCTGCCGGATCTGGCTGACAGAGAAGTGTGTCACGTCTGCGTGCGCGTGGTTGAAGGGGCTTGCCAGGTTGGTGGGGTACCGTTCGGTCGCCTGCCGACGCTCAGTCCCCGAGACCTCCTCACTGCTGTGGCTGCGAACCACCAATGTCCCGCCTCCACTAATGCCTCGGACAGACCCCCTGAGAGCTGCCGGGAGTCCCGATGAGGGGTTTCCCGCCGAGCACCGCAAGGGCTGCTCCTGCTCCCGGCTCACGGGCACCGGCTCTGCCTTTGGCGAGAGGACGGCGAATAGCGTGGAGCTGCCGCTTGGTCGGCCCGCCTCCCGATAGTCTAGTGCCCCGGAGAAGGACGTGATCCGCAGGCGGCCTATCACGGTCTGTGGAGGGGCAGGGGGAGGAGGCGGAGGAACGGGGGGCAGCGCCACTGGAGTGCAGATAGAGGTGGCGCTGCCGGTTGTGGGGGCGGAGCCACGATTGAGCGGGGCCCCATCTCCCTCGTCGAGTTCGCAGCAGAAATGCTGCTGGAACAGGTCGCTGAACTGCTTGGAGAATGTTTCCGGCGGCAATATGTCGTGCTGCGCCCAGTCCCTGGCGAAGCTGCGGTAGTGTGCGGCCAGCTCCCGGGCTGTGGCAATGGCATGCAGCTCGCAGAACTCCCTCCAGCCTCTCGGGGGTGCTGCCACGCCGGGCCCCCCTCCTCCTCCTGCTGTGTTGGCGGTGGTGGCTGGATGGATAGTGTTACCATTCATTGCAGTAACCAGACCGGCTGAGAATCACTGCCGAGTGTAGAGACAGAAGGTATCAGAAAGAAATGATAGACATAGAGGTACAGGGGTGGGTGGGGGGTGTAGAAGATGGACAAAGAGCAGAAAGGGATAAATAGAGAGAGAGAGAGAGAGTGAGAGATGCGAATTAGAGTAAAATCAAGATGTTTCATGTACAGGTACTGTACGAGAACTGTTTAGTGAGAACTGAGAATTCACACATCGTGAAATCCTGTAAAAATAGACCCCTTTTCTAAACCCACTTCTAAGTTTTAAACTGTTCACAGCATTCAGAAAGGGAAAGGCCAGATTTTTTATCAGTGCTCAATCTTAATCCTACCAAATCTTATTAATGGGAGTCGCAAAGTATCTCTGGCCATCAACCAGAACGAGATGTCTGCACTCTGCAGAGATAAACAACAGATTTTTATTCAGTTTGAAGGTTAAACTTCAATTCAGTAAAGTGGAACAAAGACAGCAGTGGAAACTGGAAACACATTTTCAGTCATAATTTGGGGTATTGTGACAACACTAATGTGTGTGTGTGTGTGTGTGTGTGTGTGTGTGTGTGTGTGTGTGTGTGTGTGTGTGTGTGTGTGTGTGTGTGCGTGCGTGCCTGCCTGCCTGCGTGCGTGAGTGTGTGTGTAAGAGAGAGAGCGAAAGAGTGAGAGAGAGAGAGAGAGAGAGATCCATACACTCATTGTTGAAGGCCAGGTGACACTATAAATAAATCAGTCTCAGATTCACTGCTGATAGTCTGTCCATATATCCATCCATACATATATTTGTTGGTGATAGATGTACAGTATATGCATAGATATTCACTGGTGGTAGACTGTACATTTATACTGTGTGCATATATATATATACATATATATTTATATATATATATGTATTGATATAGTATAAATGTATGTTAACTCAGCCAGACTCAGACCTAGTGCAAATGTCTGGTGTCAGACTCTGTTTCATCTTTATTCTTATGTGTCTTGGTTTGGCTCTAGACTCTAGTTTTACCTGTACTGTAGCTATTGTGTTTTACCCTTTCTGCCGTTTCTGCTATGAAATCCGGATTTTCCAAAGGTTATCAATAAAGGTTTATCTTATCTTAACTTAACTGATCTTATTGAGGAAGTGGAAATGAAAAACATTATTTGATGCATAGAAGAAAGGAGGGGTGGCAATAAAACCTCAATACAATTGAAATTCTGTTGAAACAGAAGATGGGGAAGATGAATGAAAACAGTAATCACACACACACACACACACACACACACACACACACACACACACACACGCACACACACGCGCGCACACACACACACACACACACACACACACACACACACACACACACACACACACACACACACACACAGAACGAGAGACTGCTTGAGGAAGTAAGGTTAGCTTATTTCTCAATGGGCAACACTCTCTGGCTGCCTTCCCTGTTTTCCCTGTGTGCATGCGACCCGGCTGAACGAGACTTGTCCTTTCTCAGGGTGACACTTTCATTATGAGACCAATCACATGGATTATTACCTCTACGCCCTGACTTTCCTCCCTGTCGCTCTATCTCTCTTTCAATCCATTTCTCCGTCTCAGACCGTCATCAATCAAGGGTCTCGCATTGCCAAAACGGTGCAAGAACATCAATGCAACAACAAGTGAAATTGTGACGTGAGTGGACCATAATTTCCATTCTGCTGACAGACCACTTCAGCAGAAGTGCTCAAATTCATCATCGAGTTGGTCCCTGCATCACTTTTAACTCAAAAAGTCACGTCAGGATGTGCACGCAACAGGACGCACTTTGGTTGACTCCGCAACCATGCATGACATACCATCTGCCCTCAATGTTACAAAGAACTGAACTCAGAGTTATGCAGAAATGAGGAAAGGATGCTGTGGCTAGGAAGGGGAGGGTCGTACACTGGCAGGGTGGCTGAGAGAGACAGGGGTGACCTTTGTGTGGCCTCTCTTAGTTCGTCATGAGGTGGACCAGAAGCCCAGGAAATGGTAGGGACGTGTCTGTCTGACGCGGTGCTTCATTTCCAGTGTGATTCTGACACCACTGGCTGAACCCCAGCCCCAGTCCTGTGACGTGTTGTTGCAGACGCATTCTTGAGATATTTCAACCAGCAACCAGGTCCGTACCCCCGTCCCTCATCCTTTCAAATCACTTGCCGTTCCCTCACACACACACACACACACACACACGCACGCACACACACACACACACACACACACACACACACACAGATCGCCTCAAGTGGACTCAACCCACACTTACTGTAGATTAGTGGAACGAAGGATATTATGATGCAATAGGTGAGGTTATGGGCTTATACCGCTTCACAGGGTGGTACCGTGTTAGATTAGTAGGCTAGGCTCATACACATTTTCACCCCTCAAAAGTGCCACTGATTTTCTTTGACATAAAGATCTATTTGTTTTAGCCTATAGCATATTGTATGCAGTGTTAATTTAGTTTAGACTAGAGTCGACTAAGACTAAATAGGACAAAAATAGGACTAAAACTAAAATGGTGTGTTATTCAAAAGACTAAGACTAAATCAGAGTTTGCTGTCAAAATTAACACTGATTGTATGAAAGTTAATGTATAATTTACTAATAATGTGTAAACATTTATTTATGTGTGAAAAAAGCTTATTTGCATATCGTCGCTGTCGGGTGAAAAGCTCTTATGTCCAAAACCGCTACTTTTCAGGAGATGAAAATAGCAGATCTACAAGCTTACAACGTGTCGCGAAGCGACGCGTTATGCAGTATTTAATTTTCACTACTTTTGTGTGACTCTCTTGTACGATGAAGTAGGGCATCAATTTACAACCAAAAAAACATAAAAAGCTTAAATATGGAGATACAAAGTTTCTGCCACGACAGCAACAATATGCTGAATGTACTAGTTTTATTTTAGGCTACTGTACCAGAAGGCAATTTTTAAAGACCTGCGTTGTGTACTAGGCTACAACAAATGCAGTTATACTATACTGACATGCATTACACCAAAGGAGATCCACCTTCATAACACAACACAATTCAACACCATCACAGTAAATACATGAGTGCTAGCTAGGGATCATAATGTTACTGAAACACCAGCATGTAATGGGCCTACATACCATTCTTTCTTCAATGCAGCAGAAAGGGGTCTATTCTAGCGGAAGTATGTAAGTGTGTGACTGACTGTCTGTCTGTCTGTCTGTCTGTCTGTCTGTCTGTCTGTCTGTCTGTCTGTCTGTCTGTCTGTCTGTCTGTCTGTCTGTCTGTCTGTCTGTCTGTCTGTCTGTCTGTCTGTCTGTCTGTCTGTCTGTCTGTCTGTCTGTCTGTCTGTCTGTCTGTGTGTGTGTGTGTGTGTGTGTGTGTGTGTGGGGTGGGGTGAGGTGGGACCCACTGACTGTGGCCCAACAGATCACAGAAAACCACAAGAGAGAAAGAGAGACTGGGAGAGAGAGCGAGGGAGAGAGAGAGAGAGCGAGAGAGAGAAAGAGAGAGAGAGAAAGAGAGAGAGAGAGAGGGGGGGAGGGAGAGAGAGAGAGAGAGAGGGGGGAGAGAGAAAGAGAGAGAGAGAGAGTAGTGGTTGGGCCAAACGTGGAGCAACATGTTATGTTATCTGTCTGCTGTCATCTCTGTGTTTAACCTAAATATGACTGCATTCTGAGGGGGGGGAGAAACAACAAGATGTTTAGCCATTCCTTCTCCTGTGTCAAGTGACAAGCTGACTTTTTTCCCCCTGCTCTTCTTTTTTTAAACTTTTTTTATCACAAGACATAAGCAAGGAGGGGGGGAGCGCATGTCGTGCACATCAATGTGGGAGCGAGAACTTGGCATGGCAAAATGATTGCGTCACTGGTAGTATCCTGGATATGTGGTGGTGCCACAACAACTAAAGAGACCCTTCCTGTACAGTATGTTTCAAGAGCACGCTCACAGCGTGTCCCCCTGCCCCTGCAGATGGCCCCCAGAAGCCTGTTTCTATCAGCCTGGCCAGAACAGCCATGACTCAGCACTGACTGACTGTCTACACACACACACACACACACACACACACACACACACACACACACACACACACACACACACACACACACACACACACACACACACACACACACACACACACACACACACATACACACGCACACGCACGCACGCGCACACACGCACACACGCACGCACACACGCATTCATACACACTTCCTCTCTGTATTCCTCTAGGGGCCCGGCTGTGTCTGTTCCCATGTTTTTTTTTGTCTTCTTTCTCTCCGTCTTGTCATCTCCTCTGTCTTCTAGCTTGGCAAACATTTGTTTTTATCTAACTTCTCCTATATGAAAATGAATAAATAAATAAATACATTAGAGCAGTCACATCTACGTAAGGTTGCAAGGGAAGAAAAAGGTGAAAGCCTTGTACGCTTCTCTTCGTACCTTTCCTCTCCCTTGCCAGCTTCTGATGCCATGCAGGGAACAAACTTAAAGGGGCTACACCATGAATCTAACTTTTTAAAATTTTTGTTTATATTTTTGGGCTCCCTGGTGTCCCTTGTACTAAAAAAATATATATATTTTTTTTTAACACTCAGTCTTTCATCTTCATTTCATGGATTTTCTGAATGGGCGTGTCTGAACAGGCCATTTCACATTTTCCCCATGGTGATGTCACCATGGGGACCTAATTTTCAGTCTCCACCTTATTATTTATATTTTATTATTGTTTTCAACCGGCGCCATTGGCCGTATTCTAATGAGGGCGGGGAAAAGCGGTGAGGAGGGCGGGGGGAGGTGATGATTGACAAACAAACTTCCTCAATAGCGCCCCTCTGCCCAAAGAGGACGTTTTGGTATTGCAGCTGAAAAGGCTTGGAATGACAGACATGACAGATTATGAAAAAAATTAAATATATCTGGGTGGTTGTTTAGGCTTAAACCTGTATAAAACGTATTAAGGGACAATATTTATATAAAATAAAATAATTAAAAAATCATGGTGTAGTCCCTTTAACTTAAAGTGGCTGCTAGATTTTCGAAGCTACCAGCCAGGCAGATAGTGTTTATCGGACAAAAAATTAAAATAAGAGTAAGCGGCCACACCACTTTAAACAAAAGCATCACTTTAGGTAGAATCACGAACAGACAACAGAAGTTATTTCTTTATGCGTTGTGAAAAAGAAATATCATTATACACGGCAGAGGGGCTGGTTAGTCTCCGCAATTTACAAGCACAAGAGGAAATCTACATGCCATTGCGGTTGGCGGGTGTTAATTTTGTTCCCTGCAGCTGTGGAATTCCTCTCTTTTATGTTGAGAGCGTCTGTGCCTTCTTGGACAATGTGTGGAAGAGGAAATGTAGAGCTGGACTCTAATTCACACACTGTGTCAAGTAATGTGTGAAGAAGACCGTAGACTGAGTGATGAAGGGCCCGCATTCTCTCCTCTCTCTTCCTCACCTTACTCACCCACAACCCCCATTCCCCTGCCTAAAGGCCTCCATTCTTCCATGCGAGTCCCTGATAACTACTGTATCTTTGACTGTGCGATGTGTTTTTCAGCAGTCAGGTTTAAAAAAAAGATTCTAAAATAGCAGATGTACAGTACACGCTCACAATGCGTTGCGCTGTGAGCTTGTAGATCAGCTATTTTCGAAAATGTTTGTATAGGGCTCAAGTGGTTCAATACAATAAAGTTCCAGTTTATGTGTTTACTTCTGTTATTGTCTCCGCCAGGCCGATAGGCATGGCGAGAGAGTATGTTTTGCCCCCCGTCCGTCCGTCCGTCCGTGTGTCCGTCCTTCTGTCTGCGAGCAGCTAATCTCCGCCACCGTTGGCCCGGTCGCTGTGAAACTGTGCACACACACTCCTTAGATGCCACAGCAGAACCTCTGCCCCACATTTTTCAGATCAGCCTGTCATAGCGCCACCATGAGGCAGACTTTTGCAAAACACATTCTTTGCTATTACTCCTACAGATTTTGTCCAAAAACCATGCAAATCGGTACATAGTATCTCTATAGCCATGTGATCAACACGGATCTGTCTGATTTTCCATATTCCATCATGATTGGCTAAAATTGGCTTCCAAAGTTTACAGGATTGGTACATTATGAACAAAATGCCTCAAATCATGAACGCAGCATGCGATTTCCGTGAAATTTTCCACAGAGATTCCCACTTGGCCCAGGAAGAAATGCCACTTGAAAACGTTCACATCAGCCCCATGGTGGCGCTATAACAGGCCGATTCACGTTTTTAGCTATAGCTGCACCAATCTGTGTGAAACTTTGTACCCACACTCCCTAGAGGCCAAGGAAAAACCATTGCCCTGCATTTTTCACATATACCTTTTAGAGCGCCACCAGGAGGCTGAGTTTTGTAATACACATTTTTTGCTCTTACTCCTTCAGATTCTGTCCAAAAATCACGCAAATCGGTATACAGTATCTCTATAGTCATGTGATCAACATGGATGTGTCCGATATTTCATATTCCATCCGACATGGCTAACATTGCCTTCCAAAGTTTGCAGGATAGGTCCCTTTTGAACAAAATTCCTCAAATCATGAACGCAGTGTGCGATTTCCGTGAAATTTTGCACGCACATTCCCATTAGGCCGAGGAAGAAATGCCACCCTTTTCACCTTGGCCTGTTATAGCGCCACCAGCAGGTCTAATTTAGCAAACCACATTTTTGGAACAAAATGCCTCAAATCATGAATGCAGTGTCCGATTGTCGTGCAAGGCCTAAGAAGAAATGGCACCCTTTTCACATTGGCCTATTATAGCGCCACCAGGAGTCCATAATAATCTACCTGACCTGGCGGAGACTTGTGCTCCGAGGAGCACTTTTTCTAGTTTCTGTTTCTGTTTCTCAACGGGAACCAATATGAGCTTATATTCTGTCACCACACTACGTAAAGTTAATTGGACCTGGGAACTGATTTCTTCTTACTGGGAAGGTTTTATTTGTATTATTATTAATTTATTTGACAGCGATAGTGGAGAGAGAAACAGGAAATGCAGACAGAGAGTAGGGGAATGACATTCAGCAAAATGGCCCGGCCAGCCAGGAATCAAACCGGATGCGCATTTCGCCCATGTGGTATGCGCCATAACCACTTGGCTCGCCCCGGAATAGCACAGACAGCTTTGAATTAAAAAAAAAAAGAGGAAGCACAGACAAACAGGAGATGATCTGGTCACTGGTGTCCCAAAATGTTTGTTTCACAATAAATAAATAAAAAAATGATCTTATGTTCTCTAATGTCATTTAAAAATCCAACGCATCGCAAGCTTATAGATCGTTGTTTTTTAGCACCCAGAGTATAAAAATAGGGCTTAAGTGGTTAAGAGGAAGTGCTGTATTGTGGTGTCAAGGATATTTGAAGATAAACATTTAAAAATTAACTAATGTGAGGTCTTTGCATTGTTTGAAGTCACTTGTATAAAGCCTGTGACCTTACAGTGTCTTCTTGGAGCCAAACTGGATTTCCATTGCATGATGATTTTGTGTAAAGTTTGCTCCTTTTACTCGAGTAAAATCTCTCATACTTGGAATTCTGAATTCTTGTCTTTGCCTCATTATGTATTTATGTTTTAGAGCACCCAGTACAGATTCTGCTTTCACATTTGGAAGTCCTACGCCGACGATTTTTGGACTGGGTTTGCTGCTGTCGGTGTTTGGCAGTCCAGTGGAGGGGAATCCTTTGCTTTGGAGGCCCAACCAGTCTTTCGCTGTTCAGCCAATCACCGCAGTAAGTGTCTTGTTAGTGGGGAATCTGTTTGGGTGTACTAGTGGGAGACATTGTTTCAGTTTTGAAGTATTAGTGATGAATTGTGATCACCATAGGCTTTTTGATGGCCTATATGTAGGGAGACTGAAATGTCTCGCCTTCATGCGCATGACGCAGATTAGAGGGACTTTGCTTGATTTTTTTAATACATAGGATACAATATATGGAAAAATGGAGGCTGTGGACGTGTTTTAATCTTTTAAATTTGTATTCTTGGTGGAATGTTTTTTAGTGTTGCCGATTAACGTCAGTCGAGGAAACGCAGTAATCATAAGCCGACACACTCAAACCGTTAGGAGGTCATGTTTAGTAAGGTTGTGTAAATGCGTTCAGTGACTCTCTTAGTTTTTGCATGTATTTGTATAGAAGTTATTCAATCAATCAATCAAACGGTCGCCGGCTGTCTGTTCAGGGGGACTTTTGTCCGGCCTGCGGGTCCGGTTGTACAGAGTTACAACAAAGCTAGCACAGAATGAATGGTTTGTATGAGTTGTGTGTGTGCGAGTGTTGTTTATTGTAATGTTGTGTGTACAAGAACAGCACAATTACCTTTTGATCAAGGTTAAGGTTCCGCATCTGTAAGCACATGGATTTTTTTAAAGGCCTGTCGGGACGGACCGAGGCCTCGAGAAAACCGCTATTCTGCTGTCTTGAAAAGGAGGGGTACTGAGTAGCTTAAAATTCAAAGTGAGTATTGAATCCTTTTGTTATGGTAGCCTGTTAAATAGTTAACAGGAGATAGATAAATCGTTTTAGATAGATATGAAAATTAAATATTATATAATAATAATAGGTAGGAATTTCTAGATGAAAAGAGTTTTAGTGTCTCAGCTTCTTTCCTTCGCAGTAGGTGGTCGACACTTGGAATTAGGTGTTGTTGAATTAAGCCCTGAACTTTTGGCTACTATGGTGATTAGATTAACCATACATGTTGACACTACAATGGAAGTGCCATTATTTTTAGGGATGAGTGATTGAAAATGTGATTTTAGGGTCTGGGTTGAGGATTTCTGCTCCATTGGGACGCCATGGCAGCAGGAATCCGACAAATACCAGTATGGGTTTTCTTTTCTGAGTTTTGGGTTTGTGGGAAAGTTATTCTCGATAATGTTGTTTCCTTCCCAATTTCTTTTAGGATCGGTGTCGTTCTATGGGAGGCTAACATAATGTTTTGATGTGATTTCATGTTGTAACAACTAACAAACTAATTGATAACTGACCTATTGAGACGTGCGTCGTCGAATGTATTACTTTCAATTTTTCTGGTAGCCGGGAACACTGGATTGTCCAATAATCCGAAACACGGGGGGTAATGTATGGTGTTTATTCTGATTTTGATTGTTACAATTGTTTATTAATTGAGCATAAGGGCTGTGTAAACATATGACATGGTTTCTGTGTGTGCTTAGATTTGTATTGAATGATGCTAATTCATGTCATGTTTTATTTGTTTATTTTTAAGATGTTTTTGTAGTAAATGATTGCTTCTCTCTTAGTGACACAGACACAGGACTGCAGGACCACATCACTAAATAGCAATATTAATCTAGTGAATTTTATGGTAATTGGTAACTAGTATAATTGGTTTGAGAATGGATTTCTAAACATGAAGTAAGATTAGTTTACTATAGCCAGTGGTGTGCCTCTAAAGGCCATACATGACTAAATGCCATACATGTGGTTTAGTTAGGGTGTGTTAAATAATGTTGTTGTGAGTGTTTATTCTCAGGTCCACTTATGAACTGCAGTGGAACTGTTTTGAGAGAGGAGGAATAAGAGATGATGACAACGTGCTAAATATCTCTACGGCTTGTGTGGTATTAAGTATCGTGGTTTGCTATATTTGTTTTTCCATATGCAGAGTCAAATATCATATGATATATAAATATATATAGGTACATTATGTGTATAGCTACACTATTTGAAAAGATTTCATCTAATCCTATGTATTCCTGTATATGATAGATGTTGACGAAATTTTGAAAGTATGCTGTATGTGATTTTAATGAATTTTGTGATTTTACATTTTGAACCCTTGATGAGATTATTTATACAAGTTTTGTGTTTCTTTTTCAAGAATGGCGTATGATGGTGTTGCTAAGGATCCTATGGAGTCTTCAGCCCTGGTGTTCACAACGGGGGATGGACTGGCTGAGTGGATGAGGAAAGAGCACTCTGAACAGGAGGACCGGCTTCTGGACTGGGAACGACCTGGAACCACGCTTCACATGGACGGGGCAAACGCCACGGGAGGATGGAGGAACGAGGAGCTACGCAGGATTCTGAGAGGACACCGCGGGACATTCGCCGTCCGGATCCTAACGTTGTTTGCTACAGTTGACGGCATCACTCTTTTTGTGGATGCCCATTCCATAACGGCAGGAGAATGACATTGCTATCACTTTGGTGAAACAAGATTTGGTGGAACAATGGACTATGGTACTTTGAGGCCATGAAGAAGGACCTTTTCGGAGCTTTATTTCTTTTATGATCTGTAACTGTATTTTTCTGTACTTGAATGGACTTTCTCCCTGTGCATTTTTGTTTTGTTGAACTTCTACATGTCGTTGGCCAGAAGGGTGGTCGTGGCTAATTGAGCTGGGCTGGATAGGAATTTTCCTGTGAAATTGAATATGGGTTTTTCGCCTATTCCTGCGATATGCTATGAGTATTGTTGTGTAAGGGTTTTTTAAATGTTAAAATGGGGGAAATGTCAAGGATATTTGAAGATAAACATTTAAAAATTAACTAATGTGATAAGATGTTCTCCTGCTTGGCTCCACCTTGCTTCAGGACTCTTTGCCTGCTAGACATCCTGTCTCCAAACAGAGACATTTGCATTCTTTTGTTTCACTTCACATGCTAAAGTGACAAATTAACAAGTCTGAAGATGAGCCGAGTGATTGTTCCATGTGAGAGAGGAGGTCTTTGCATTGTTTGAAGTCACTTGTATAAAGCCTGTGACCTTACAGTGTCTTCTTGGAGCCAAACTGGATTTCCATTGCATGATGATTTTGTGTAAAGTTTGCTCCTTTTACTCGAGTAAAATCTCTCATACTTGGAATTCTGAATTCTTGTCTTTGCCTCATTATGTATTTATGTTTTAGAGCACCCAGTACAGATTCTGCTTTCACAGTGGTGTACATTGTCTTTGGGTCATTTGACAGAACTGACTATCAGCAAAATTCAACCTTGACTCAAGCAATCTGGGTCTTGCTGGCTCCATAGACATGGGTATTTATAATTTATACTGTATATACTGTAGGGGATTCAAATCTGTCCGTCAAGTCATAACATCCTGTCTCATTAACTTCTATTGTTCCTCTGTGGTTGCGTACCAAGGCTATTTAGTAAAAGCAGGCCAATCTTACACACTTCAACCCTATACTTAGTTGACCGTATTCCCATGGGCCCTATACCTAGTTGACCGGATTCTCAAGGGCTACACTAAACATATTTGGCAAAAATTGCAGATCTACAAGCACCCAACGCGTCACGTTGTGATGCGTTGAGAGAGATTGTAGATTTGGCAAAGGTTTGGCCCAGAATAGGGATGGGCTGCTCTCTAAAAGCCCCTGAAATACACAACCACAGCTCTGTGAAGGCCTGCTAGGAGCCGAGCCAGAACACAGATACCGGCCGGAAGCGCAGCCTATGGGACGTAACTACACACAAAGTGCAGCTGAGGAATCGAACATCAGTGCACTCATATTGATGCAAACTCTGGGCTATAGCCTGAAACATTGCACGCACACACATGAACATACGCACGCATGCACGCACACACTCACGCAGACAAACAGACACAGGCGCGCACATGCACATGTGTGCGCTCGCGCATGCGCCCACACACACACACACACACACACACAGAATAGTGGATAGAAAAAGTATTATCAGTGCTGGTGGTGGAAGCCCTGTTGCAGGGTGGTCCTATTTATATCTCAGAGGTCGGTATCAGCTCTCACACACCACTCAATGCTCCCTGTTATCCCCTGTTGGGAACAACTGTTATTCAAGGCCATATACTGTAACACACGCGCACACGCGCACACGCACACACGCACACACACACACACACACACACACACACACACACACACACACACACACACACACACACACGACACACACACACACGACACACACACACAGGACATTCTCCGGCATCTTATGTTGTGGACAACATGAATGCACAATATCTCTCTCTTAAATGGTGATCTACTTCTTTTTCTTCCTTTCTCACAGAAGCTGAATAGAAGGAACAGACAGAAAGATGTGGAGATGGGGAAAGAGAGTGAATGCTGTGTGCGCGCTGGGCACGTGACAAAATGCGCCTGAGAATGTAATGCCTCCGTCCTGCCATTAGGCTATTTGCTATTTCAAAAAGAGGATGTGTTTTTAATTGTCTTCCTCATTATATTAAAATGTGACTGAGCAGTTTACACTGCTGAGCAGCATGGGCTTTAAAACCTCAGCCCAGCCGCTGATTAAGTTAAATTATTATCTTCTTCGAATAGCCCACATCCTCCTTTGCCCTTTATATAGCCCTGGTGTTATTACCAGCATCAAGCTGATGATCCAATCCTATTACTTACGACTCAATTAGCCTACGCGGCATTGAGGCTCTTTTTGAAATGACAAAACCGCCGTCTTTCCAGTAAATGGAGGGAAACACACAGACAGGCAACATGTGCAGAGCAGAGGGCCCGGATGAAAAACAGATTCTATTACAACCTTTGAATTTTTCATTCTCTGAATCCCAGAGTGAATCACTTGGCTTGGATACACTTAAAGGACCATTCCACTTCCAGTGTCAATAAATACCATTGTCTATTCACACTGCTCTGGCTATTTTTAGGTATAGTATTTGTGTACATTTTGTCCTAAGTTATTAAAATGTAATCATTGAGTTGGCTAAACATAATTGTACAGTTTAGTTTAAGTCATGGACATTAGAATTTTGCTCATAAATCAATCTTCTCCAGGGCCTATTTTCGTTTAGACTTTTCAAATCAATTAGTGCTTTAATAGTGCTGACACACTTAGTCGACATCGGCCGAAAACCGGCCCTTGACTATTGCTGACAGTCTGAACAAACCATAGCACAAGAAGAGAAGTGGAAGTGAGAAGCAAGATAACGATGATAAACAGGCACTAGTGCCAGTTGCTAATTGTCCTATATTACTATTGGCTTAAGGGAGGGCCGGCCGGTTGGACCGGCCGGCCCGCGGGCAGACCTCTGATGTCACGCTCATGTCACCATGACTCACCATGTCAACCATAACCATATAAGGAGTTGCCAATGCAGCTACGCCCAAATATGGAGTGTGTTGTCTAACCTCAATGTGTCGTCATGCCATCAGGCGCAAACAAATCAGTCAGCTCCATATATGGGCACAAAAGGGAGCATGCCCATAATGGGCATATACTGATGACAAAAGTGCAACAGTAACATGACTTTGAGGAAAAACTATTGGGTCTCATCTCAAGTCTCAATTTGATGTTCATGCTGTACTGAAATGAACGGAATCCAATGGCTTCCTCTAGAATCAAACAAGTCAAGGTATGCTTTGGAAAATGTTCCGCACTAATATCAAGTATACCATGGGTCATAGTCAATGGGATAAACACGCCTTTGATATCAATTATACAACACGTTGCATGACAGCTTGTGAACACAGTGTAGATCACTTTACACAGCAGGATGTGCCAAGCGATGGGTTAAGTGAGTAGAATACGGACAGCGAAGGTGGAGAGAAAGAGATTGCAACCACAGGCCCTGGCTCCCATCTCGGATGGAGCGAGAGGAAGAGGAGGACAGAGCCCGGGCGGCCTCTAGAGAGGGGGGGGGGGGGTGAGGGAGAGAGAAGAAGACAGAGTCGTTCTGAGAGACAGACAGACAGACAGAGATAGAGATAGAGACAGAGAGAGCTCAGGGAGGAAGGAAGTGAGAACATGGAGAGAGAGAGATGGCTGAGGGAGAGTGCCAGGCTAAGGGGGGGCGGGGGTGAGAGTCCAGGTGGCAGAGCCAGGGAGGCACAGAGACAAAGCGAGCAATGCTGGTCAGAGTTCTGCTAGCTTCACTCTGCTCTGTCTGTCTGGCCAGCAATCACAGTAACAGGAAGCCCTGCCCTGGTCTCTGGCAAGCAGCAAGTCAATGCACACGTCATGCATGCACACTAACACACACACACTGTAAACTTTACATGCACTGACTGTTGCAGAAAGATCCTCCGGGATAACATGCATTAAATGCTTGCGAACAGATTCACACAGGAGCAACGTGATGTCACTCACCATTGGACGCATCCTCGATCGGTTTCTGACACTCCACTCATTCTTTCAATGTACTTACACACATACACATACACATACATATGCACATACACACAACACAAATCCAGGCATTCCTAACCATGTTCTTAGACTAATGAGGTAAGGGGTTCCCATGCCCATTCAGTTAACCTACGAATCCACTCCATTGTTAAGGTCCTTACACACTTTTTTTCAAAGTGTTGTTTGTGTCAGGAGTACATCTACAAAGCGACGATGTGACGCAATTTCTTTTTTTTTTGGAACAAAGTAAATTTGTCACCACAAATAAAGGCGCATGGAATCAGCCGAGACGTTTGTATGAAGTGAAACGTGAAAAGGCTTTGATAATGAGCAGAGCAGAAAGCGAGACGCACATGGCTTACATAATTGAAGAACACACTGTAAAGGAGGAGGAAGTGCTGCTGAAATATGAGAGAACCTCCAGGCTTACTTTCCATCGCCCCGAGGAAGACATCAGCTGATTCTGGGGGAGACCGGGGAAGACGGGCGTCTTATGGCCTACATTGCGCATTATCTATAACTAGAGTATACTGTACACAGTCAAATCCTCTGTGTTAATTTTATTTCATTTTACAAATGGATAAGTTAACACTGAGGATTTTACTGTGTACACACAACCACAGTATACATTTAAAATATATCAGTGAAATGAACAGACTCAAGCTGAGAAATAACTGGCACATTTGATATAAATTATCTGAGAAAGGGGCAAGACTTTTGGTCAATTCTGAGTGTATGAGAGTGACAGGTTTTGAACTACTGATACTAAAATAAGCATATCAAAAGGGGAAATGTAGTACTTGCAGACTTAATTTCAGGAAATGTGTATAAGTGTGTGTGTAAGTATTGATGGCAAAAATAACGTATCCAGATCTTAAAAAATGAAAACAGCAGAACATTAAAAAATATGTAAAATAAATAAGTCAATATTTCAGAATGTCTATAATTGCAACCATCCCAGCAATAAAGTAAATCAAGAGACAGAAAAGGCTAAGAAAGAATAGAAGAGCTGTTTGTACGTCAGTAACGTCACATAATGTATAGTACATGTGTGATATATGTCAGACATAGACCATTAGGTACGTTGGCTTTTTGTTTTGGCCCGAGCATTTTCTAGTCCACAACAATGCAGACTCCAGCACAAGTTGCACAACACAATGCTGCTATTCTTAAGACCCAGAGAAACCCGGCCCGGCCACTCTCCAGCCATTTCCTGTGGTCTGGGGATGGAGAGGCCAGTAGGGAAAGTGAAAGGCTGAGACTTGGTGGCTAAAGGCTGATTTATGTTTCTTTGTACAACTGTGTCACTTGCCTGAAAATAACTTTTAGCCGCTTGAACCCTAGCGTACCTACTGTATCCTGGGGTGAACATTTGTCAAAAAAAATGATCTAAACGCTCACAACATGTAGCAACATGTAGAGTTCCCAAATTCTGCCCGAACCAGACCATACCCGACCCGACGTTTTCGGGCCGGGCCGGGCCCAAAAACTATGCTAATAAGTCGGGCCGGGCCAGGCCTCGGGTTCCGCGAAGAAAAGAAAGAAAAATCTATTACCCCCCCAAAAAATTTTTCAACTGCTCCTACCGGTAAGGCCGACGGAAATGGCAGTGGATAGGTTGGATGCAGCTCAAAGTGAACTTTACTCAGATATCTAGTTTGTCGCCGTCCGACCTTCCTAGCCCGTGTTATTAAAGAAAAAAGGGCGACAATGGCCAAAACTGAATCGAAAATCGGCGATCGGCAAAAGTGACCGTTTTCAAGATGTTTTGGCCATTATCTCTGGAACGGAAGGTCCAATCTGCTCAGTTGAAAGCTTATGAGATGCGTGACATTAAGCACTTAAAGACACCTTTTAAAGACGCCTTAATTTTTCAGGCCCGTTGCAACTAGCAACATGATGCGTTGTGAGCCTAAAAATCGTCAGTGTATTGGTGTAAAAGAAACAAAAAGGCTGCTCAGTAAAGCCTCCTGAGGGACTGGTGGTTAAACTAGAAAAAGTGCTCATCGAAGCACAGGTCTCCGCCAGGTGAGGTAGGTTATTGTGGGCCAGCAATGTTCGGAATTCACCCATCAGGATGGAATATGAAAGATCGGACGGATCCGTCTTGATCACTTGACTATGGAGATAATGTGTACCGATTTGCATGATGTTTGCACAAGATTTGTAGGAGTAATATAAAAAAAATATGTTTTGCAAAAATCGACCTCCAGGTGGCGCTATAACTGGTCCATGTGAAAGATTTGGGGCAGAGGTTCTGCTCTGGCATCCAGGGAGTGTGTGTGCACAGTTTCGCAGCCATCATGCCAACGGTGCCGGATATTAGCTGTTCACAGACGGACACATGGACGGACACACAGATGGACGCATTGGACGGACGGACGGACGGATGGACAGGGTGCAAAACATAGTCTCGGCCTGGCGGAGACAATAAGTTATTTTTGGCTTGTGATGCGGTCGTACGACAGAGTATAAATTGGGATTAAGAAATTAGCTGTGTGGTGCTCTGGAGAGAGAGACAACTGTACACAAACAACAGATGCAAGGCAAACCTGCCGTGAGTATCAAATTGGAATTACTTGTGATGTGTCCTGTGGAGACTGTGGAGAACATTTGCACATGCATCATACTTTCATATATTCCCACTAGACCATGCTACGATGATCACAGCTTTCAGCATAGCTGTGTAAAACAAAAAGAAGGTCTTACTTCCCAGTAACTGTGAAGGTAGCACTATTAACAAGCGTCCTCACTCCTCACAGCTGTCAGACATTCTACAGCTGACTAATACAAACAATCTCCACCTGGCCCATGGCCCATAGTCTATCATTAGCCTTCGAGGGCAGTCCCTGCCTGGCATGCCAGAAAAAATACTAAAATAAGAGGGTACCTTGACATACATAATGACAGACAGAGACAGAAAGAGGATAAACTACGAGGAAAAAAGAGAAGAGAAGAGAAGAGAAGAGAAGAGAAGAGAAGAGAAGAGAAGAGAAGAGAAGAGAAGAGAAGAGAAGAGAAGAGAAGAGAAGAGAAGAGAAGAGAAGAGAAGAGAAGAGAAGAGAAGAGATCTCCCCTTTCAGTCTTTCATCAAGACCGTTAGGTCATATGGATGACATGGCTAGTGATGGTCACATGTTGCGCTGCAGCGCATTCTGTGCTTGTAGATCTGCTGTATTCAGTGCACGACACCGAAGGTTCAACACAGGCTACAGGGAATGTGACCTACAGGCATCACTGTTGTCCTAACAGCTTTCAACACAATCATTAACAAATTAATAGAACAGAAGTCAAACAAACGATCATGCCATTGCATAAATCTAGCGTAGTTACTCTACTTTTAAACTATCTTATATCACTTGGCAACATTTGTTTCATCCACACTCACATGTTAGCATGAATAAAATAAGTGCACACACATACAGTAGTGTATGCATCGCACACAGTCACTTTGTTTTTATTTTACTGTCTATAGTAATTGTATATGGACTTATGAATGTTGCTGTAGATGAGATTGTGTCATTATATAGTAACACACTAATTATCCACTACTCCTCCTCCATTACAATAGGTTGTTAAGACAGACTTTGTTTAAAAGTGTGTTTCAAAACAACACTCCACCATTCATGGATTAATCAATTGGCCATGTTCCAATATCCTGTAAACTACATGCCAGAATCCATTCCTGTTGTGTGACTACAGCAAAGGGCCCTCAGGACATCTCAGGCTCCCGCTAACCTCTGAAAGCACTTAATGAACGAGTCATCTGCTCCAAGTGGTGCATTTCTGATCGATTTTGAATCATATTCAGACACGTGGTAATTGTTCAGGAAGTGACATAACCGTGAGTTATGGGGTGGATCTGGTGGCGGTGACCCATTCCATGATTTTAGGCTTATTCACTGCAGGCCCTCCATAAAAAGCCAACTGACTCTCTGTCTCATCTCTAAATATACTGGCACTCATCATTGCCATGTGGATACCTACAAGAAAACATGTGTCTGGGCTCTAGCATATAGTTGACCTGAAGACGATTCTACAAATGTCTTCTAAATCCCAACAGATTTCTGAAAAACCTATGTTTCAGTGGTGCTCAAACTTTTTCATGTCAAGGACCGCCAAAATTATATGTATTTGGCCGCCGACTCCCATCTGAAAATATTTTGTTCCAGGGACCCCCAGAAGCAAAGATTTGAGTTAAAATGTTCGCTTTAAAATAATATATATATTCAAAGATTTGCACACATTTTCACGATTTTTCAAAAATAACAGATCTACAAGCTCGTAGCCCGTGCTATGAGCTTGTATATCTGCTATTTTTGAATAGCCAAAGTGTAAAATAATGCTTTTTAGCTCAAATCCAAAAATGACACAGATGCGTTCCAGGTCTTAATTGATTAAAGGAATGTCTGAGGATTCTGTTTATACCACCAGTGACATTAAAGCGATGCGACTCCGTTAGCTGGAAGATGTGAATGATCTCAAGCTAGTGGCTCTCTCATTCAGATACAGGAGTCACGTTGAAACACATGATTCATCTGTTTGGATCTTCTGTGTTCACAGTCTGAGAGGAGAGAGGGTTCCTGCTTTCACTTCCACACTTCACTTCCTCTCCGACGTAATGACTGCCTAAGCTCTAGGGCTGTCCTCGGCTAAAGACATTCTTAGTCAACTAATAGTCATAGTCATTTGTTAACTAATCGATTAGTAGATTTAATCAACATCAATATAAAATTGTGTTTGGTACATACAATCGTGCGAGGGACCAGTTATTTCAAGTTGGTGAGGTTGAGAACTGAACATTCTAATTTTCACAATGGCTACTGGATATACAAAAAAAGGAATAAACAACTAATCTAAAACTAAACTAAATTCTTCTCCAAACGACCGATGAATCAAATAATCGACTATGAGGGGAGGGAACAGACCTACCTGATAATTAACTCACAACTAAAATCACATTCCCTAGATGTGTACAATGATTCCATTATGATTTTTTTGGTGATTCAATGTATCATGACATATAAAATGTCACCCCAAAATTCAATTCGATTCAAATATTTTGATATGATTAAGCAATTACAGTGCATCAAAATGCATCGTACACCCCTTACTTAATGTGAGATTACACACAACCCCTGACACCATTTCAAGTTGACAAGAAATCCATACGGTACACCAATGAATTGCGACTAAGGACTAAACATGGATGCCTGCCATACATGCATGCACTTGCTTCAGGTGATATTCAAGCACAGATACAGCTACAGTAAACATGGCCTATAATCAACATTCTTCCAATAACAAAAAACAAAGGCACATATGCAGTACAGTACAATAAAGAGCCTCTAATTACTGTTGCTTTGGAAACACACGCAGGTGTGCACGGGTCCACACACATACAGTACACACTTAAGCCTGATTTATACTTAGTTGCGCACTGGTGCCACACACCGATAATAGCGGATCTACAAGCTCGCAACGCTTTGTGAGCGTGTAGATTGGCTATTTTTGGTACACGATATGGCGCACAATCAAGTATAAATCAGGCATTACCCCATTATCTTTCTCTCACCTGCAGTGGAGTAAAGTAACTAAGTACATTTACTCAAGTACTGTACTAAAGTAAAACTTTGAGGTATTTTTTACTTTACTAGAGTATTTATAATTTTCTGTACTTTTACTTCTACTCCACTACATCTCAGAGGCAAGTATTGTACTTTTACTCCACTACAATTACTTGAAAACTTCAGTTACTAGTTACTTTGTAGATTTTTATTATTATTGCAAAACATATATTAACCACTTCAGCCCTATATATATTTCGGACATTTGAAAATAGCCGATCTACAAAATTCTGCATAATGAGTACTTTCTACTTTTGGTACTTTAAGTATTTTGAAACCAATACTTTTGTACATTTACTCAAGTAAATTTTTAATTCCGGACTTTTACTTGCAACAGAGTATTTCTACATTGCAGTATTGATACTTTTACTTAAGTAACAAATGTGAGTACTTTTTCCACCACAGCTCACCTGCCATGTGAGTACAGGTGAGACTCGGCAGCGTAAAGGTTTGTCTTTGCCTTGGGGCTCTGCTGTGTGTGTGGCCTCATGGGTCCTGGCAGACGAGTCATGTCTCAGTCTCTGTTGGAGGACCCCATATCACCATCTCACATCATTACACGCCGTTCCCCGAGGGGAGGGGTCCAAACTTACTGACAAGGTGGGAGGCTCTGCCTCTCCCCTTTTCTGCTTGTTTTTTCCATCTCTCTTTCTTTCTTTCTCTCTCTCTCTCTCTCTCTCTCTCTCTCTCTCTCTCTCTCTCTCTCTCTCTCTGTCATCATATTTCAATCTGTCTTCCAATTTATCTAGCAACAGCCACTATTCAACCCCCCACCCGCTAAGGCTTAACTATTTGGGATAAATATCGAATTGTGATTTTTTTTTCCCAGACCAATATTGTGATTGTGTGTCGCTTTGCAATTCAAACATGTTTTCAGTCAAGCTTCAAACTGTTTACAGTACAACCACCACAACATTACATACTGTCAACATAAATTGATATTTAAATGACCATGCTGGTGTTATTCCATGTTTAGTTCATTGACTAAAAGTCATGAATACATTACATCGCAAACTTTCCAAAGCACACATAGTTTTATTTGTTTATTTATTTTAATTGCCGGATTTCTCTTATATTGTAGCTCAAGAGTCCAGGTGATAAATTCACCTTAAAATGATCTGCAAGCCAATGGCTTCTTGGAAAGTCCGAAAATGGAAAATTGTCAGTAGTAATGTAAGGTATACAGGAGTATACTGTAACGTCTAGTGAATTAAACAGGCAAAAACATTTAGTCTTTTAGAATACATTCACGGTGAAAATGTATATTGTACTTGACACTGAACCCCTAACTGCTCCCGATGAGCAAGTTGGTGCCTTGTGTGGTTGCCTCCATCGTCGGTATGTATGTGAACAGATTACATGAAATCTGTACACCAGTATTGCTGCTCCCATATGCAATTTTACTTCTAACGTTTCAAGCCACCAGGCTCTTCCTCAGACCTTCACACAAAGTGTAGACACAGTCATTTTAAACATTGACAGTGTGACATCCTGATCACCACACCTGTGACCAATCGGCCATCAGTCTCAAATCAGTGCCAACTTCTGCCAAGTGACATTGACAGTTGCACAAAACATGTCCCAATCCATTACACATCATACATTATGTACATAACAAAACAAAAATACACATAATCCTGTTTGCCCAAGATTTACAGACATTGCATACACATAAGTCTGAGTGCCTTGCCACCAGGAGACCAAGACAGACTGAGCGCAGAGTTTAGTATTCACCTGTATCCAAAGACATAGAAAAAGCCATAAACAAATATTGGTATATTATTGATACAGACCCTGTTCTTAAAAAGTGTTTGCCTCAGCACCCCCGCCCCCACGGTGGTACATAAGAGTCCCCCCAATCTGCGCAATATGCTGGGCTATTCCATCTGGCAACTACCCATGTGGCCATTTCAGACGCAAATCTACTTCGTTCAATCACCCTCATACAGGGAAAAAGTATTAAATCATTATTATTTCATGTTCAACAGCCAATGTGATCTACAAATGTCCGTGCGGCCTGGCCTATATTGGTAAGACCTAAAAACACACACTGCTGAGCATGCATCGGCGTACAATCCCCAACAATGTCGCAATTCGCAACAATCTCTAGCAGAAGGGGAGACATTAACAACATGCTTTTAAGACGGGAATGATACACATATTGCAGACTCTAGCTCCAAAAGGTCTGAATGAGCAGAATGCTATTATCAGACCCTTTCTGTAATGTTACTCCAGTTGATCTCTGTGCGGGTGTCATGTGTATATGTGTAGTATGAATAGTACATAATGGTTATCTTTTATCTATTATATGTATACTGTATGCATGTGTATATATACTGCTCAAAGAAATGTAGGGAACACTTTGATCCCTTAATTATTTTGAGTTTTCATGAACTGTGTACATACTGCTAACAAAAACTGCTCAAAAGAATTATATGCGTTAATGCATGTTATCTCCTTGATGGTTTATGTCCTGGTTGTTCTCCAAATATAAGCAGAGTCTCTCTTTGTGGTGTTAAAGGAGTAGTTCACACAAAAAAATACTTATTTTCTATCAATTGCACACCCCATGAAGCCTTGTTTTTTTGTTTTTTTTTGCATTCCTAAGCCAATAATTTGCTGACCGGGTGTATTTCCGGTAGGAGACACAAAGAGTCTACTTTTAACTGTTTATCAGCTTCTCTCTCATCTATGTGAACAGATTAATCACTTGAACCCCAGCATCCCATTTCTGGGGGGAACATTCGCCAACAATGGCAGATCTACAACCTGTGCACTTGTAGATTGGCTATTTTGGGTGAAGAGATTTGGTATAGACTGGTATAGACGGAAAAAAGCGGTCCAAGTGCAGTTGCAACTCAGGTCCGTTTCACTAAGACTAAGGGTTTAAGTGGTAATGCACATTGTAACGCGCTTTGGATAAAGGCTCTATAGAATATTATAATACCTTTTATGCAATAAAAGGTGCTGCAAGTGATATTTTTGGTATTAACAAAATAAAAAAATAAAAAAAATAAGTTCTTGTTAAAGGTTAAATCTCTATAGCCTATTCTGATAGTAATCATTGTTATAGAGTGTTTATTTAGTAACAGGGGTTTCCCCATCTCTCCAACTCTTTAATGAACAGAAACTACATTTACAGGTGCCGTGGGTTACAAATTTCATCCAACCAGGAGAGAGAATCCCATAAAGATCATTCATCTTTTTGTTTGCTCATTTGTTAGTTTCATCAATTCCAATTCCACTTGTTCATCCTGTATCCTGTATTAGTTATCTCTCCAGATTGGAGGGAATTGGTATCCTGACTTGAAATTTTATTTTCTGTTTACTAAAGAGCTGGAGAGATGGGGAGAGACTCTAGAGTACTCTATAATAATGATTAATATCAGAATATAAAGCTATTTAACACATTAATTGCAACCTCTGCGATTTGGAGGATTCAATAGTGCGATTTGAATTATTTTCCTATTAATTGTTCAGTCCTACCACACACTGACACACTTTCCTTCTCCCTACCCTCCTTCCCTTCTCTCTCTCTCTCTCCCTCTCACTCCTCTCTCCCAGGGCCGTTGTGGGTCAGAGACCTCCCTTGGCGGTCTCATCAGTGGAATTCTTAGAAGCCTGAGGCAAGCGGAAGCACTGGTGTTTGATAACATCTCAGTTAAAGGCATGGAACCATGCGTGACAGTGTCTGATCCACTACTGATACTGTAGCTACAGCTGCAGTCCCCACTACTTGTTTAGCACCGCTAGTCACTTCTCCATCTAGAACACACACACACACACACACACACACACACACACACACACACACACACACACACACACACACACACACACACACACACACACACACACACACACACACACACACACACACAGACATAGTGTATGAATGCACTGCAATGCTGAATACTGCAATTACCAACTTGCAAAGAGTGTCTGTTCCGGTGGCAAAAGTGTTGGAGAGACTAAGCTCTAACCAAGTTGTTTTCTGTTACACTTGTGCATCTGTTGTTTTAATCAACAGGCCCCTGAACGTCATTGCCCTTATCGTCATCATCTCATCATCACATCATCACAGCAAGAAAAGACCATGGCTTTCTCTAACTGTGATGGCTATCACAATTCTTATCTCAATCACAAGATTTAAAATTGCAATACCTTTTCTGGTACACATTTGTAACACATTTAATAATACAAGCAGAAGGGCGCAAAGGGACGCGTTATCAGCATGCCCGGCATTGCCGGGGTTATTGCGATGATGTGTCACTGCGACATATCAATCTGCGTGTTCAGGTTTTGATACCCAGCTATTAGACGGGTGAAATAGGCTCTCTGTCTCTCTCTCTCTCTCTCCCCCTGATCGAGCTCTAGTTTGACGTCACACACGCAGCAGCCTAACAACAGCAATGTGGGCTGATGTCTGGCATATCCATTTGGATTTGGCTAACAATGCCGATTTATGCTGACGTTGGGGATCTCCATATATGTGTGTGTGTGTGTGTGTGTGTGTGTGTGTGTGTGTGTGTGTGTGTGTGTGTGTGTGTGTGTGTGTGTGTGTGTGTGTGTCTGTGTCCATAACTGGGCATAATCTGGGCACACAAACAACACAAAGAGACAACTTGAACTTTATATAGAAGATAGAACTAATTCAAATCGCAAACCGCAATTTGGGAAAAATGACACAGCTTACGACTTTTCTGTATATTGGTTCAGGAGTCAGGAACCCATAGACTACAACAACACCACACTCCAGGAGCCTGCTGTCCCAGTGGTTCTGATCAAAGAGAGAGAGGAGGCCCCACATTCTTTGAAGAATAACCTACGGTGGGTGGGTGATTTTGCCCCGTACGACAAGGTTGGATCTCTAGGGAAAACAGCCCTTATATCAGCCATGCTATAGTTGTATGGCCCTAAACACACACCTGTGCACACCTGAACACTCAAATTAACTTAAATGAATGCCCCATCACAACCTTGCACGCATGCACGCACGCACGCACGCACGCACACACACACACACACACACACACACACACACACACACATGTATGCACACACACACACACACACACACACACACACACACACACACACACACACACATGTATGCACACACACACACACACACACACACACACACACACACACACAATTATTGTTTTGATTTACTGCCATATAGCAATGGGGTTGTGAAACAAGTGGCTGCTTCCTCATTTTTCCTGTTCACCATCCTGAAATCATGAGGTGCATGGTTTCAGAGACAAACAAGCAGTCCTGCACGCATGCATGCCATGTGCACACAGCATTTCACTAGGAAAAAAATCATCCATATTTCAATAGAACATAGTTGTGTAATGCTACAGTATATACAGGTTATTATAGTATAATAACCTTAATATATAGGTTAATAACCTAGTCAGTAGTCACCCATTGGATATGAGCATAATAAAATTGCGTTTTGGGAATGGGAATAATAACATAACATAATTATCATGTGGCAACCGATGGATGAGGGACTATCATGAAGATAATATTTAGGCTTTTGAAGCAACACGCGAAATCCATCAGGAACGTCGCAACAAAAAGTGCCTCCTCATGTATGTTTGTTAAGCATCTATGAGCATCTATAAAATAAATCTTGTATGTAGTTGTAGAGATTATGGAATAGGGAGGATATTATGTTATTCTTAAATAGAAAACTCGATCGCCAAAACGGTGTGTGCAGCATCGGTCTGAGTGACTGAGGGGCCAAGGATAGCAGGATAGGTGGGCACTAAGGACATCTGGGCACCTCGATGTAGAATAGGCTATTTTGTCCAAAATGGTAAAAAATGTAATATTTGAAAAATTGTCTTAAGTAAAGTAAAGCATACATGATTAGAACATGATTGAATATTTGACAATTAAGGTCTAATAGTTCTACAATTGCTACAAATTGCTACAAAACCTGTATATCCATTGTCATTTTGGGCCATAAACAAGAAGTTGAAGGATAAAGTTAAGTCTGATAATGATGTATCTGCAAGTTCACATACTTAAGACCATATTTCAAATATTTTCTTTTAAAACTTTTTTTGTACAAAATAACCAGAGGTGCCCAGATGTCCCTAGTGCCCACCTATCCCGTATCCAGGGCTAATTAGACTCTTTAAATTGCATCACCCCACACTTTTTAAACGGGGGGAAAAAACGAATTCTCAATGGAAAAACTATTTAAATTACTGCACGTTCGCTCAGAATAGTTTTTTATTATAACGTTATTACACAGCCTAACGATGTATTTTTCTCGTGAAAACACTCCAGGGTACATTTTTGACAGAGAGCTGTTCTGTTCTGGTCTTCTTGTCAACATACTCACGTTCTCCGTTATCTTGGACGTTCACCCACCGCAGCACAACGACAAACCAGAAAGTTGGACTTCGCATAACGGAACTGCGTTGTGAAGCGCTTAAAGTGACTAAAAATGTCTGCGAAGAACAACAAATACACTTCTATAGTCGAAGAATGCCAGCATGCTAAAAAGTCCGTTGCCTTCTCTCTCATCGTGAGTGCATTCAACAGATATCCTTCGTTGTGAGAAAAAAAAAAAAAAAACTTTCAGGAAGGAAACTTAACTTAAACACGCGGAAAAAAAAAAAGTGGCGACTCTCCTCATTTCCGCTGTCAGAAAATGTGCCTGAGGTCCAGCTGCGTCACACTAGCCATTATTGTCCACCATCTTATTTCCGCTTTTGACGCGAAGACCGTTTACCTTTCAAAATAAAGGGCCACGGATATCGTTCTAAAACACTGTTTCTCAAAAATAGCGGGTCGGGACCCGTGTGTGGGTCGCGGATCGATTTTTGTGGGTCGCGAGTAAATATCCCCCTTTTTTTGTTTATTATTATTATTATTATTATTATTATTTTCATTTCAAAAGATTTTCAAAAAATGTAATACAAACAATATTTTATATTATAGTTTTTTTATACATTAAAAATAAATTCAATAAATTTTTTGAATTAAAACAATTAAAATAAATTCCATAAATTCAAGTAACTTTTAAACGGAAGTGCAAATACATGAGCTTGTAGATCTGCTATTTTCACTTGTTTGGGTCCCGGGGAGACATCAAATTTCTCTTTTGGGTCCCCGGGCAAAAAAGTGGGGGGGGTAGAGCTGAGCAAAAGTATTTTATCATTTAATTGCCTCTTCAAAGCCTGATAAAAACAAACAAACAAACAAACAATAAAAAAGACACCAGACATTGAATTATCTGCCGTTCTAAATCTTGTCATAACCAGTAGTCTTTATGGCTTTGTGTTTTAATATGTATCTAGTATGTACAGTTTAATATTGTGTCAATTGTATGGCACTTGATTAAGTAACATACGTTTTTCATTATATAGGCTATTTAGATAATCATATAGCAACACACGGCTATGCAATACGTTACAAAACAAAAACAGATTAGTTTCCGAGCCTGTGCTGCTGGTTAAAAAGTATATGAATACGAGCTTTTACTTTGAAAACAACGGACCTCGCAGGTGACTGTGTCACTTTTAGCAACTTGACGTGGGCAGGATAACAAGCAGCTAATGTGGTCTACTGCAGTGGTTCTGAACCTTTTCAGGCCGCGACCCCCCTAAATAATCATATTTGAACTGGGGACCCCCCATTTTGTTTGCCCCCCCCCACACACACACAAAAAAAAAAGAAAATCATGCGGGGGTCCCCTTGGGGGTCCCGACCCACGGGTTAGGTTAAGAACCCCTGGTCTAGTGTGCGTGATGAATAAAATGCTGCGACTTCGAAGTAGACCAAGCGTGGCCCACAGGGCTGGCCAAGCGCAAATGTTTGTGATAACTGCATGAGCAGTTGATAGTCTCCTTGTTGAACGATGAATTAGTCATCATCTTCAATTATTCAAATCATTAAAGATCCTATTCCCCCAGGTAGTGGAGGGTTTTGTTTACTTATTAATTATTTATTGCAGAAATGTTTAGTCTAATCAAATAAGATTATGTAAATGAAAAACTGACATGGCAAAAAAAAAAAAAGCATCACAGCGTTGCCAATAAATACTGCATCATGCCTAATCAATTCACACCAATCTATCTATGCGTGTACAGATTCTGCAATTCCGAATTATTATAATCATGTCGGAGTAAATAATCTGCATAAATGCACACACCATAACCATCATGAATGATGCTCAGATACAATCTGGTGTGCGCCATAGAGTTAAAGTGTGTGCACCCTCTAAAATTGATACAGAGCGACATCTAGCGGGAGATGGCTAGATGGAACAAATAAAGTGCTGTTTTTAATCGGCAGAGTATGATGGCACATGGCTGTGCTTCCCTAAAAGTCTCATGATCACATTTGCACGTGCTCTGACTTACTCAGATGTTTTCTATCGCCAAAATTAGCCATGCAAATTCCCCCCCAAAAAAGTTTTTCTTGTAGCTAATCCAAGATATTCTGACACATTTAGAACCATACAGTGATTACAATCAAAATGTGAAATAATGCTGTCCACAAGGAGGCAATGCAATCTCAACACTGTTTATTGATTCATTATCAAATCATTCCCATCTGTTAAATATTATCGGTTAAAGTTATTACAAATGTACCACTTGGAAACAGCTCTGGAAGCTTGTACTTAACTGTGTATATGTAGCCTACTACTATATTTAAGAGATCTTAACATGTATGAATCAGTTATCTTAAAAAAGAAGAGTCTAGAGTTGCATTTCATTTGGCACTCTGGAATAGAGATTAGTAGAATTGGTCACCTTGTGGAAATATAGTTAAATTGATGTTTGAGAAATAAGTATGAGGAAATGTCACAATAAATATTTACAAAGTTCAATTGCTAATACTGTATCATAACAATATTAGCTATATATAGCATATTGTCTCAAAATTGCTGATGTTTATAAACATCATCCCAAATGTACCATATCATTTCTTAATGAATTGAATACACAGGACCACAATGGAAACAAGCCCCTATGGCTTTGTGTGTTATCCTTTTAACAATCTTTGTAATCCATACCTCTGTACAATCTGCAAACTGTTAAAAAAGTATTCAATCAATCAATCAAAAATTCATTTTACAGCAACATCTGGAGCATTAATTTAATTCTGAATGTTTAAGCAATTTCACACTCAAGAGTTAAATTAATACATAAAAATACATTGAGAAAAATAAAGTGAAACACTTCAGAATTTACCATGTAATCCTGTCTTTACAAGGACAGTATTAGACATGATAGTAGGCCTACTGTACATGCAGACCATGGAACTGAGTCATTGTCAATTTGTCATAACTAAAGCTGATCTCTACTTGAGACAGATTTATACTTTGTAATAAGATGGTGTACGGACCGAAACATTGTCGATCTACAAAGCTCACAATGAGTGACATATTGTGAGCTTGTAGATCTGCTATTAATGGTATGGGACACCCTCGTATGGTGGAGTATAAATTAGGCATGATATCAGATTGCACCATGACATAACTTTGGCAAAAAAAGACATAAGCCGCTTTTCCATCACAGCTTAAGCACGACACTGTCCAGTACAGTCCAGAACCACACCGCACCGCTTCAAAATGTCTTGCGTTTCCATTGCACAAAAGTCCCCACTCGCAAAATCCCCACCCTCCCCTCCCCTCCCGAAGGAAATCAACGCCCCTTTCTTTAACACACCAACTTAGCCTCAGGCTACAGGGTTAGCCTAAATGCTAGCGTGCTTCCTCAGAGCTAGTTTGGCTCTTAAGTTATTATTTGGCCATGTTCACCCTGACTTTAATCTTCGCTATTGTTGGGAAGACCTGTGTGGTGTCTAAACACGTTGCCATCACTTATATAAAAAACATTATTAGCGTGTCGCACATTCATTGTTGCCAGGTTTAGCAGAAAAAAATAAGCAATCAGGTCTATGAAAACAATCCCAAAAGAAGCGACTATCTACGGCTATTTGAAAATAGCAGATCTACAAACTCACAACGCGTAGCGATGCGACGCATTGTGAGTGTGTGCATCTGCTATTTAAAAAATATATATATATATATAATGTTGACAAATACATATTAATTTGGGGGTCCTTGACATGAAAATGTTTAAGAACCACTGGTTTCAACAACATATGGAAACAAGCCCCAAATAATCAACTACATTTTAGAAACAAGCAGTGGTGGAAAAGGTACTCAAATTTTTTACTTATGTAAAAGTATCAATACTGCAATGTAGAAGCACTCTACAAGTGAAAGTCTGGAATTACTTGAGTAAAAGTACAAAAACTATTGGTATCAAAATGTACTTAAGTTACCAAAAGTAAGTACTAAAATATTTGAAAATAGCAGATCTACAATGATGCGATGCGTTGTGAGCTTGTAGATCGGCTATTTTCAAATAGCCTAGGTATAAAATAGGGCTTAAGTGGTTAATGTATGTTTTATAATGTAATCATTTATATCTGAAAAGTAACTAGTAACTAGTAACTAATACGTTTTCAGATAATTGTAGTGGAGTAAAAGTACTACCAATATTTACAAGCAACTTTACAGAAAAATAAGCCCAATGTCGCTTATAATAAGTGGACATGGCAACACTGCTACCGTAGTGTTTACATTTTACAGAGACCTGAGTGGACAGACACAGCTGTGAGCCGACCAATCAGTGGCAGTCACAGCTTTAGCCCCGCTTAGCCCAGCTCAGACCTACCCAAGACTGGGTACTTTTTAGGCACCAGTTTAGTACCACTTACACACCACTCTACCCACTTCATTGTAGTGGAAACCGTCGCTGTGGTGGGCGGTGTGGGGTGGGGCTAGGTAAGTCCATGTATATGGAAAGCCGCCTATAATGTACTAGTAGAAAACGATTTTAAGAAATGAAACATTCCTCGTCACTGTTGCACTGTGATTATGGCAACAGTGCACAGAGACTGACAGAAAGGCACATGTAAAAGTAAAAAACAAAAATAAAAGCAAATTGTCATGTGTGTGAGCAAGGTAATACATATTGCACGGCACCCCTCTTCAGACTACTGGGTGTTTCCAAAGAGGGGTGCGGCTCCCCAGGCCCTCTAATAATATTAAACTGACAAAAATTAGGGGTACACAGTCACGATACCACTTTTTAATGACCAAGAATTGAGTGATGTATTTATGTTTTGTTCCGTTTCACTTTATCCACAATTTAGAGATTCCCTCCATCTACTGTATATAGTCCCTTTCCCCTCCACCCATCCTCGACTTGTTTGTCTTGGGGAGGGTGTGGGCTAGTTTTGCATTTGCATTTGATTGCTATGCGATTTCCGGGGGGAGGGGGGTGGTTTACAAGGCTAGGTGTGGGCATCCATGTGTCTTCTCTGATACACACGGAGTCACCAGCTGCTTCTATTCATCAAGAGTTTCACCAGGGGGGCATAACACATGTGGAGGAACACGCCATACCTGCCAGTTCTGCTCCTTGCTGAACAGATCACTAGTGCAGTGAGAGATATCGCTCTCCCCTGCCGCCTTCCCACCCACGAACACGGCTAATTGTGTTTGTTGGAGCACCCAGCCAAGCAGACGGCACCATAGAGGAATCGAACCTCGGTCTCCATGGTGGTGGGCATGAAGTTTACCCCTGCACCACCCAGATGATCTCCACAAGTGATTTATGTTGGAGTACTCACCGATGAGTATTAATAAGCCGTTTGTAAAAATGCAACGTTTTGCATTTTATCTTAAAAAAGGAAAATTGAAATTGCATCAAAGTAACCTAAAATTATAATACTCAATCATTACAACAAAACAGCCATGGGCCTGTCCCAACGTGTCTCTCTAGGGTCATGCGAACAATGTCACTTAGAAATGTGCAGTCATCCCTTTGGGTTATGGCAATAGTGTTGCTTAGAAACACACAGCCGTCCCTTCGGGTTATGGGAACAATGTCATTTGTAAGCAACGCTCTTTGCATGTTTTTTTTTTTACACGTGATGAGCAGCAAAATGCTACACGGGGCACTTCTTAAAATTCTCCAAAATACCAGACATTTCTGAAGGTGGATATTCAAGAACAAAAAGCAGGTTTTGTTCTTAGTGTATTTAGCATGGCATCTCTGGTGCTTTCCAGGGCCCCATTACAGGTCTGGGCCCTCTCAATCATTCAGGTGACCCCTCTTACGGTACCCCTGCTTCAAACACACAGTTTGAATTTTAAAGATGCTGAGAGTCTAATTATTCAGTTGCAGTACACTCATTCAGTAACATTCAGGGGTCAAATAAAGGCAAACTGTGATAAATGGCTAAATTACATTTGGATTTGATTGTATATAGTCAATTGTTTTCATTTCATGTTTTCATTAAATTGAATATCACAAAGGAATTTGATTTAAAATCCATGATATCAAAATGAAATAAGTGACAAACATTAACATTTGTGTGACATGGCATCATTTGACTGCTGGCTAACAAGAGCTAAAAATATCAGCAAGTGTTGCTCTTAGCTCCCATCACCGTCCCCAATGCCCCAAGAGTCAACTAAGGGTTCTGCGGACATGCTCTCTGACATTAAACACCACAGTCCTCTAGGGTAGAATGTGCCCTTCCAGAAGAGGATCAGGGCTGTTTTTCCCCAAAGCATGTTAGCATGTAGCATGAGCATCGTTATTTCAATGAACCAAAAGTGATCTCTGTGGTAAAGATTATTTGACAAACCCGCTCCTCAAAGTTCACGAGGGCAGAAAATTATTGAATGTTTGCAGTATGCAGACCTACACCACGGACCCAAAGATGGCTAGCCAGGGTACTTAGTAACCGTAATGCTGCGTTCACTCTAGTGAACAGCGAGACCATTCTTCCATTCACAGAACAGTGCAGGAATTGTGGGGAGAGAGAAGGAGAGTGGAAATGGTGAAACAAAAACATATGATTTGAATGATGCTTAACTGCATCACTGGAGCGCTGGAAAAAGTTGAAGCCAGCTCAACTTTTTTTGTAGTGCATCATACAGCGACAAGTGTCGGGGGTCAGTTTGTAGCTGCTGGCTTTCATTGAAAATGACTTTGTCGCCAAACAAAGCCTGTTGCTTTGTCGCCACTAATGTGAAAGTAGCCTATTAATGCCTGACTTATAGTTGGTTGCAACTTTACTTTGCCCGGTAGGCACAAGAAAATAAAATGAAATTCTAAATGTTATGAATTTAACCGCAATTTACACAATGCTCTTCATCTATCCGGTATCAGGTTCAGAGGAGAACAGCATAGAGTATTCAGAGGAATGATGCTATTATGCAGAAAAGGGAATGCATCTGTCTAGTTTACCGGTTGGTTCTGTAACCATTCCACTCTCAGCTCCTCCACCTCTCGACCATACCAGTCATGGAGCTTGGAGAAGCAACCCGTGCCAGGGGAAACAGGACTCTCCAGAGAGGCTCCTCTCCTCCTGGGGGGCACCGGAGGCGGCCTCGCCCCATCACCTCCTCCGGTCACACTCCAAGGGCCAGTGCTTGTACTTCCATCCCAGGGCACAGAAGATGAAGCCACCTCGCTGTAGCCGTTGGCCAGCGTGACGGGTGCTTTACTCCACGCTACTCCATTCTCCTTGGAAGAACCAGCGGTGATCTGCATCTCATCTTGGAGGTTCTTCTGGAAATATGGAGGAGGTGCACCGGATGACAATGACGAAGAGGAAGAAGACGAAGAGGAAGAAGACGCTCCAGACCGGGAGCGAACCACCTGGTTTCTCCTGTTGGCTTTGGACTTGCCCGGTGTGCCTCCTGCTCCCATGCCACAAACACCAGCCTCCTGGATCTCCTCTAACTGTTGCTCCAGCTCTCTCACCACCAGCCTCATGTAGTCAAAGCTGGCCCTGGATAAGGCCTTCACCCACGACTCCATCCCCACTTGGTTCTCGGCGGACATCTTGTAGGTCCGAGCTTTGGCACAGTCAAACTTGACAGCAAAGGCAAACTCCTCAGAGGACTCGCAGAGCTCCACGGTGCAGCCTTCGAGGACGATGACTCCAATGGGCTCGCGGCTCTCTCGTTCTTCAAAGTAGAAGAGCATGTTGCCCTTCAGCACAAACCAGCGGCGGTGGTAGGCGGTGTTGCGCTCGCCCTTTTTAAACAGGAAGCCCGTCTTATCTGGCGGGGAGTCGCAGGTGGCATAGTGTGCCACGCTGCGTTCGTTCAGCTTCATTTCTCCTCTTCCTCCCTTTCTTCTGCGGGTGGTAGACTGGTCTATATAGTAAACACAAGCACAGCAGACATACAATGTAGTAAATGGACTCGTACAGTGCGATCACATTTCTCTTGTTCCTTCCGTGCACAGCACAAATAAAGAAATAAATACCAGTAAAAGAGTCCAAAGTTTAATTCAAACTACTCATTGCAAAAATACGGACAATGCAAAGCAACTAAGGCTTAGTGATTACGGTATGCAAGGATAAGATGGAATGACCAATGTCTTGTGACTGACTATTATATAAGAGGGATGTGCTTCTGTGTACAGTACAACTAATGCTCCTTTAACGCTGAACAAACCAGTATTTTTCACCAGAACTATCAAGTGCTTGTGCAAAGTCCAAGACACAGACTATGTGTTAGCCTTGGATCAACTCTATCATAGATGTATTTTATCGATTTTTGCATTTGAATATCATAGACATGAAAGTAAAAGTCCGACCAAAATACATCTATGATAGTCTTGATACGAGGCTAATTAAGTGTGCTGTACTCACGTTTATCTCATATCCAGTTGATATGCCACACTCCTCCGAGTCCTCCCTCACAGGTCACAGCTGGTGATTTATTGCTCAAAATTCAACATTTCCCCCATGTTCTCTTTAAGCTCTCCACTCTCTTACTCCAAAATGAGAGGACTGGAAAGAAGAATGCGACAGGGGTTATTTGACCACAATTTCCACCGCCTGGATTAACCCGCAACGGCAAGGAATTAGCTAGTTTCATTGGTTTACAATACAATTTACACAATGCAAAGCCTTCGGAAAGGCCCCGTGTGAATGTATGAGGACACAAATCGTGTTTCTTTTCCCCTGGGATTGTCCCTCCCTAATCTTTTTTGGAAAATGATTCAGTCTCAAGCGTATTTAGTGGCGTTGTTGGTCACACGCTTTTGACACATCAGCGATTATTACAGTCTTTCCGTTTTTTCGGCCTATGCCTCTAAAAAAGATGCACTGAGACGTGACAACAACAAAAGGTCTAAATGTGAACAAAAGACTGCAAGATTGTCATTTAGCTTAGCCACTTAATGCAGAAGAAATGTGTTTCTGGGTTTTTTTCCCCCCAGCGTCAGCACTGTGCAGTCAGGGGAGTTCTCTACAAAGCAAAGCGCTAGCAAACGGTTTGAGCTTATTGTATTGTATCACAAAATGCTGTGTTTCCGATCAGTCCACATACATACCTGTAACCTGCGGTCAACACGGTGGTTTTTCTGCCAGATGTTTTAGGCTGGTCTTCCTTCTCCAGACTTGCCCCAGACTCTTCCATGTCACGTGACCATTCTAGTAAGGAAACGTGTTTTTTTGTGTGTTTGCGGTCAGTTCTAGTGGGCGGATCGCTATAGGTTCACCATTATAGCTCAGTGGTTACCTCCCTCATCCGGGGCGACGATTTCAGAAAAACATTCGCACCCTGACTACACTTTAAATAAAAGACTGTAGGGAGGTCACTGCATCTGGGTTGACTTGACTCGCAGCAGGATACAGGATAGGTGGCCTCTAGGGACATCTGGACACCTCGATGTCAAATCTTGTCCAAAATGTTAAAAATACAATATTTGAAAAATGGTCTCAAGTAATGTAAAGTATGCATGATGTGAACATGCACGGTACATCATTATCAGACTTAATTTTATCCTTCAACTTTTATGCTCCAAAATGTTTGGATAAAACAGGTTTTGTAGCAATTGTAGAAATATTAGACCTTAATTTTGTGAAATGTTTAAGCATGTTCTAAACATTTATACTTTATTTTACTTCAAAACATTTCCCAAATATTTTATTTCTTACCCACTCTTCCTTAAATAGATTTTGCTGAATGAAAACACAATTAAAAGAGATAATGCATAATAGTCTAGCCTCTCTCACACATGAGTCTCTTTTTACATGCTAATTTAGTTCCATCCCTATTCCCTATTGTATTACACTATGTTACTAATAATATATACTATATGTTGGTGTGTTTGGCTATCCCAAATTACACCTTATTCGTCAGAGACAACTCTTGATGTTAGGCCATGATCTCTTGCACTGTTGCTCTGGTATCATCTCTATCTTCAATTAAATGTTGTGTCTACTAATCATGATTGAGTACTTTCTTGGTGAAAGACCTTGCTTGTAATGATCTTTCATTCATCTGCGAGTTTGACCCCCCTCCCCCCCATTCACAAAGAGATGACATTAGAAGTGATTCTTTGTAAATAAATAAATAAATAAAAAAGTTTCAAAATAGACAATTAGTCAAGTCAAACCGACACAATCTGACACCATCTGTGGGGAAAGAAAAGTTCAGAAAGTTGAGAGAGAGATACACCCGGATTAAGTGCAAAGTGTTTACTTCTTACCAGTTATTTCCCATCAGTTTGTGAACACATAACAAAACACCATTGACAGCTGTTTGAGACATTTCACCCCTCTCTTGAGTGGATACTGAATCTGTTCAATGGTGGCCACAGATGTCTTTGTTTCCAGTGAGGACAAAGAGGTGGAGTAGTGTGATGCCCCCTGCTGGAGTGTTGGAGTAAGATTATGTGGACCGACCAACTGTTGTTGCACATTTCAGACATATTTGTCCCATGCCCCATGATTAGCTTTCCTATTTGGATCCAAGATGGCTCTGTGCTATTGGATATTTGCTCATCTGTAAAATATAGGTTTATATTTGGCACCTTGTAAGTTTTAATTGACCTGGCCAATGTGAAAGTGTCATTATTCAGTGAATGTACATACATTATGTCTGATTAGCAATTGACACTGTGTAACAAAACAAGGAAACAGATAATAGCTAATATATACTTCATCTGACAGTGTTGCTCACCCAAAATAATACATTTTCACAAAATCTCTTATCTGTTACACAGTCGTACAACAGATTGGGGAAAGCTTCTCAATTCATTATGGAATGGAGAGCAAAGCGCTTTGTGTATCTGAGGCAACAACAGGCAGCCTTTCCACAGCAAATGCATAGAAAAACACAGTGATGAAGGGACAAAGTGGAAGAGTCAGTCGTGCATTCATGCCTCCTCTCAGATAAAGCACAACTGGGTATTTGGTTTATGCAATTTCTCTCCTTCTCCACACTAAACCTTATCTCTCATCATACAGGCCCTTTCATAAAATTATAACATCAATAATGATGCATTAGTTTGTCTTCTATATAGTGTTCTGTTCATTATCCTGTTATGCACTGCAGAGAAACATACGTACAGTATACCTCAAGAGAATATCAGCGATCTTCAAAATACCCCTCAGTCATCCAGCCCAATATCAAAAATATCAACTCTTTAAATGTTAAAGTCTCTGTAGAAAATGCTTGAAATATATATTAAACATGTACATGTATATTTATATACAAACAAAATTTGATGCAAATTATTCTCTCTTAATAAAGGATCCTTTAAAGCCGTACCTATGCCATACTACAGTGTATCGCTGCACGTTATCGTGGAAAAATAGCTTGCATGGCACCAGGTGATCACGTTGACTTCAATGTACAATGAACATAATCTATGAATACAAATCAGTGATGGTGTCTTCATTATTTTCAGATAATAATTTTTTTCTGATGCCACATCATGAATGTGGTCAGTGCTATGTGGCACATGATGTTCCTTTCTCCGCATAGTCCAACAGTCCAACAGAAAGTTTTCTTCACAGGCAGACCGGTTGCGTTTGGTCTTTCCAGACACAATTCACCAATAGTTGCAATACTTAACGGGTAAATTCCATAGCCTGAGGGAAATTATTGAATTTTATGTGATTAAAGGCTATGCACAGTGCAATAGCATATATTAACCAACACTCAGACCATGGTTGACATCTTTATCCCCCTACAGTAAATAAACTTTGAACTACATTTAATCTTGCCTCTCCATTGCCATACCAGATTCCCCTTAGGGAATCTTCAATCTGATTTCTTATGATGACAATGTCAATATTTTATCTCAATTTCAACTGTAAATTCATCAGTCTATGTGAACTTACATGGACACACGTTGCACCCCACTCCCCCATTTTGCTTTAACATTTGACCAGATGGCATACTTCCCCTGCAGAACACTGTTGTGCCAGCACGTTGATCACTGTCCTGTATTATTTGGCCAGGGCTAGAAAGTCACGACTCCCGTTATCTGGCAGCCAATAGGGACTCAAGGAGGGGACGTGCTCTGACTGGGCTATGGCTCCTTGTTGATCAGTTTACGAAAACAAACATTCCGTCCTCTCACATCTCGGTGAGCCCTGCAAGGGGGAGAAGGAGGAAACAGATTAGTGTGTTCTGACAGCACAGATACAGTAGTAGACCCAACGGAATGAGCAGAACTGTCTCAACAGCAGAGAATTAAACAGATCGGATAAAGTGCCCAGCCACAATGCAGCTAACAAGGACAAGCTGGGGAAGTTGGTGAATTTTACATCAACTGTAGTACTGTATCTTTATGTTCAATAAGGGTGAGACTCATAATTATGAAACTATTGGTCTCACACACACACACACACGCACACGCACACGCACGCACACGCACACGCACACGCACACGCACACGCACACGCACACGCACACGCACACGCACACGCACACTCTAATACTTTTATTTACAGTACGTTTACATATAACACGTATTCATGAACATAGTAGTTCAAGCATAAATTGTTGATCCAGAGCATGCATTGCATATATAAGAGTCCATCTATTGATACAGAAAATCACTCTCCTCTGGAGCAGAATATTGCCAGTGCCTTAGTGTTTGACTCACAACCAAGCTGTGGAAATTACCCAGGCTTCTAAATATAAACGCTAGCAGTTTACGCTAGTACCCAAGCTGTAAAACTGCATCCTTAAACAGTTGATACTTTTAAACTATGGTATGGAATGCTTCCTCCAGTCCAGAGGCACCGATCCTGCGAGTGCTTCCTCGCTCGAATCCCTGGGAGAAATGACAAGCCCCCACCTCAAGCGCCGTCGCACGGGCCAGATTTACATTACAAATGTAATTTACAAATGACATTTAACATTAATTTGATAGCCCACCCAGTGAAGTTAAAGTAACTCGCCCATTGGTTTTTAACAATCCACAGTGTCTACACCTATACTACTTAGCAGGTCTGGTCACACAATGGGCCATTGATATGCATACGCTGTTGACACACAGCTGCTTTTGTAAAGCTTTGGTAGGTGTGAAGTGGTGTTTGTGTCTGCGATAGCAGCACCAACTCGAGGAGGGAGTGAAGGCACAGTCTGAGTCAACAAGAGAGACAGAGAGAGAGAGCGAGGGAGAGAGATGTTTCCTCCACAATTAAAATAGACAAAAAGGTAATTCGGGGTTAGCTCCCGGGAGCGCGCACATAATTCGGCGTCTATGCTCCAGTCTGTAGACAAAAGTACACAATACTTCCAAAACGGTGACCTCTACTGACCTCGTCAATGACAACTATGCCTGGTCTAGTGCCAGACCCAAGGGGTCAGCCTACATGAGGCTTTGTACCTGTTTTCTCCATACATGGGCATGCCCCCTTTGCCCTTAGGCCCCAGCCATAAAAGTCTGTCCCCCTTCCGTCCATACATGGGCATGTTTTGTACCTGTTTTCTCCATACATGGGCATGCCCCCTTTGCCCTTAGGCCCCAGCCATAAAAGTCTGTCCCCCTTTCGTCCATACATGGGCATAGACACAGGCTGACACGTCATGTGAAGTCCGGCTTAGCCGTGACGTAGTGATCTTTGCGAACGCGGAAGGAGGCCCCGCCCAAGTGCAGCTTACTATGAAACCGTGTTCGGGTTGTGTGTGTGTGTGTGTCTCTGTGTCTCTGTGTGCGTGCACTGCCTGTGTGCAGCTGCCAGAGTGCGCCAGAGTGCAGGAATGTAGACAATGCTCTGATTAAAATGCACAACAGCCTGCAAAACACACACACACACACACACACACACACACACACACACACACACACACACACACACACACACACACACACACACACACACACACACACACACACACACACACACACACACAATGTCAATGTTCTCTCCCCATCACGGTGAAATAACACGGATTACAAGTCCGTAAATACACAATATTTTCGAGCTGCGTTCGCTTCCAGCGTTCGCGCGTCTTACTTGTATAAAGTACTTATTCTGGGTCTGGCAGAACCAGGTCTCCTGGTCTTGTTATCCTAGGATTGGTTGTAGCATCTCGGGGACATTGGCCCCCCATGTTGCCATGGTTACCCGATGTGTCCAATCACAGTACGCTGAGGCCCGTCTGGAGTCAAGTGAAACTACATTTTTGGGAAAATGACGTCATAGTTGATGTGAGTGGAGATTCGAGGAGCTGGATTTAAAGACTGATTCCACACAGTGTGAGGACATTAGTGAAAGAGAAGCAGACTTTACATCCTATTATTGAAGCCATTAGAGCAACGAGTGGAAGTCAAAGCTGTCCGCTCCTGGATCGTAATTTGAGGCGTCACTGTTTGGGTTCTTAGACGTCACTGGGATAGTTCTAGACAGATGGAGAAGACACTCAGTCAAGAGATGGAGAACAAGCTGTGTGATGATGAGATGCAGAGGATCCAGCAATATGAGGTGGATGTGACTCTGGACCCTGATACAGCACACCGTGAACTCATCCTGTCTGAGGATGGGAAACAAGTGAGTCATGGAAATGTAAGGAAGAATCTCTCAGAGAACAAAGAGAGATTCTCTTTATGTCGCTTTGTCTTAGGAAAACAAAGCTTCTCTTCAGGAAGGTTTTACTATGAGGTTCAGGTTGGAGGGAAGACTGACTGGGATGTAGGAGTGGTCAGAGAGTCCATCAACAGGAAGGGACACTTATATCCGTATATTGACGAGGGTTACTGGAATATCTGGTTGAGGAATGGAAATGAGTACAAGGCTCTTGGTGGTGGCCGTGACGTCGTCCTCCCTGTAAGAGAGGAGCTCCATAAAGTGGGAGTGTTTGTGGATTATGAGGAGGGTCTGGTCTCCTTTTATGATGTGGAGACCAGAATTAATCTCTATGCTTTCACTGGCTGCACCTTCACTGAGAGACTCTTATGAGGGGCCGTTTAGGCCAAAAATAATGAAACACTTTCACACACGCTAATGAGACAGTCTTATACTTACTACTGAAATGCTTTTACATTCAATTTTGAGACACTTTCACACACACTGATGAGACACTCTTACATATACTACTGAAATGCTATACGTTCGATATTGAAACACTTGCACACTCACTACTGAAACACTCTCACATACATACATACTTTGTAAATCGATGCACGTTCATATATGAAACTTTATACATACTCATCTGAACACTTACGCATACATATGAGAAACGCATACACATACATATATACTTCTGTGCCATATACACATGCATACGAAATGCTTGCACGCATACAAGTTAAACATTTATACATTTATATCTGAAACACTCACACATACACATATGAAAAGGCTGCATGTATATCGCTGAACACTTGTACATTTACAACTGAATTTCTTGTATATTATTACAAACTAAAATGAAAACTTTAGATGCATGTGCAAGCCTTTCACATGTATTCATACGAGTCATTTCAGTAGTATGTATAAATAAATTCAATAATATATATACACATAATTTCAGTGATATGTATAAGTGAGTTCAGTATAATGTATAAAAGAGTTTCACATGTATTCATACAAGTGATCTAAGTAGTATGTATAAATGATTTCAATAGTGTATATATACACAATTTTTAAAGCATGTACAGATCATTTCACATGTATTCATACAAGTAATATCAGTGATGTATATAAGTAATTTTGATAGTATATATAAATCATTACAATAGCATGTATAGATCATTTAACTATAATGTATACAATAATTTCACATGTATGCATACAAGAAATCTCAGTAGCATACGGAAGTGGTTTCAGTAACACCGGAAGGCACAGGCAGGTGCGCGCGCACACCAGGAAGAAACTTCCAGAGAGAAGGAGAAGATAAGAAGGAGAAGACAAAGGCAGCATGGAGGGGAACGGAGACCCACTTTAATTAATTCGATATCGAATACTAATATATCACCTACGCAGCAGTGTAAGGTACACCGGGGCGAATTCTTCATGCGAATAAATACGTTTTTTAAAACCTTATAAAGTCAATGCAAGCTTCCACATCAAAGACAACATTTCGCGGAGCGAAAATGCGTCTTTTATTTATTCGGACAGCAGTCATATTTTGTGGAAATTCGCTGGTGACTGCTACACCTCTGACCAATCAAAATGCATTTATGTAGGCCTATTCATTTTATTAAACAATCTAGTATAGGCCATCCCATTGGATGAGCGCACTGGTGCTCAAAATGGGGTCCGGGGAGGCGGGGACCCCCATGGGGGGTGATGCGCGGGTCAGGTTTTTTTCATAACCCGCCCCGCCACGGAGCACAAGTTCAACAAAACAATATATAAATCAACGGCCCGAGCGAGAGAGAGAGAGCGAGAGAGAGAGAGCAAGAGAGAGAGAGCGAGCGAGAGAGAGAGAGAGAGAGAGAGAGAGAGAGAGAGAGAGAGCGCGCGCGATCGAGAGAGAGAGAGAGAGAGACCCCCTCGCATCACTACCAGGGTCCTTGGGACTCGGGAGTGTTCTGGGGGTCCCCAGCAGTATAACCACTTTAACCATATATAGCCTTAGATCTGCTATTTTCAAAAACATTTGACAAATTGTGAAAAACACCATAAATATTATATGGTGGTCCCTGGCACTAACCTCGTGGTTGGACTGGACATGGATACAGTCAGTGGAGAAAAAAAAGTACTCACATTTTTACTTTAAGTATCAATACTGCAATGTAGAAATACTCTGTTACAAGTATAAAGTCCGGAATCAAAAATGTACTTGAGTAAAAGTAGCCTACAAAAAATAAAATAGGCCTACCAAAAGTAGAAAGTAGGCTACTCATTATGCAGAATGTCCCATTTCACAAGTTTTCTGTATGACATATACAAATCTTTTGAAAATAGCAGATCTACAGATCTGTGAGCTTGTAGATCTGCTATTTTCGAATGGTCGAAATGTATGATGATACAGACTTGGGCTGGATATAGACCAATCGACAATGTAAAGTATGTACATTTACTCAAGGACCGCCTGCCGCTCGAAGCCGCTCCGGCCGGGGCCGCGAACCATACGTCGCACGGACTGACACAAAGAGAACCATAAGTGTGTAGCTCCCCGATCAAAACTTCATTAAAATTTCTCCGTAGGCTAATCCACACGAGTTTGCTAGACTTTCGACCAATCAAAATGTATCTATGTATTAATTTTATTAAACACGCTAGGCCATCCCAGCCGCGTACGGTGGGTTCTAACGTTGACCGGGCAAGATTCTTAATGACTCCCCCCTTCCCCCCGGCCCCCCACCCACTGCGGCGTGGGCAAGTAAAAAAAAATCGCGCGCGCAAAGCGCGATTTTTTGGCTTAATTAATTCATTAAATGACCATAAAACAACATTAACAACACTCTACCCATCCCTCAGTGTGTTCCATCCTCAAATGTTTTACACTAAGTAAAAGTATCAAGGGTTAGAAAACTTTTTTTTCACATTTGAAAACTTGTGAAATGGGACCTTCTGCATAATGAGTAGCCGTATACTTTTACTTTTGGTACTTTAAATACATTTTGATACCAATACTTTTCTACTTTTACTCAAGTACATTTTGAATACCTTACTTTTACTTGTAACAGAGTATTTTTACATCGCAGAATTGATACTTTTGTTTAAGTAAAAAATGTGAGTACTTTTTCTGGTATTCAGTGCATGCAGTGACTGTTAGTGCACACAGGACGAGTCGAGGGACACAGCATAGCGACCCTTCATTTCAATAAGGGCAGACAGCAGAGCCAAAACCTGCAGAACATGTTTAGCACAGCCACAAAGATCACAACTTGTTTATTAGAGGCAATTAGCATGTCTGGCTGGGGCCGCTTGACAATGGGAACGGTGGGGTGGCGGAGGCTGCGGAGCTACTGCGCCGGTAGAGGAAAAAATTTTTTTTTATATATATATAAAATAGGGGAGCATAGTTTTCCAGACCGGGCCATGGCCCCATTGGCCTCTATGACGGTACGCCTCTGGGCCATCCCATCCAACTCCTGTTGAAGATGCACGCATCGGTGCTCACAGTGGGGTCCGGGGACTCCCCTGGGGGGTGATGCGCGGTCAGGTTTTTTTTTTCTTCATTTAGAGACAGACAGACAGAGACAGACAGACAGACAGACAGACAGACAGACAGACAGACAGACAGACAGACAGACAGACAGACAGACAGACAGACAGACAGACACCCGCCCGTGCCGCGCTGCCGCACATCACTACCAGGGGGGTCCTTGGAAGTGTTCTGGGGGTCCCCAGCAGTTTAACCACTTCAACCCATATAGCCTACATCAGCTATTTGGGGTCAGTGCGGACCCGTTCGGTGCCCCCCGGGACGGTTTTGTCAACATGGGGTTTTGTGTTGCCCTCAGAATCTTTTTGGTGCCACTAACATTAATCTTTTATTTGTATTTATTGTATATCTGCTATTTTTGAATAGCCAACATATACAATATGGATAAAGGGGTGAAAATGTATTAAAACCTTTTGCTGGGGACCCCCTCAAGGACCACTGGTTGAGAACCACTGATTTAAAGGAAATGGCTGTAATGACAATACAGGGGCAGTTCTATAACTTATCCATTCATTTAGATTAAATAGAGTAGAGCAGGGGGCTTCAACAGGGGGTCCTCAGAGTTACTACAGGGGGTCCGCCAAATCATTGTGTGATATGATTTTTTTTTTTTTACATTAACCACTTGAACCCTAGCAGCCGAAAATAGCAGATCTACAAGCGTCACGTTTCAACTGCGCGGACGGTGTCACACGCACACGCGTTACCTAAAGAATTCGGTCTGAGCATGCGCAAAATGGCGGCTCCCGTGGATTATTATTGATATTTGTATCGTCTTTCTAAGACGATTTCTAAGTGGATTTTATTGTTTATAAAGTAGGATAAAGTAGGACGTGGCCATGCAAAATGGTGGTGTCCCGTGGATTTGTAAAATATTCGCGGTAAAAAAATATTTTACCGCGAATTATTTTTATATTTTTTTAGCATGATGATGCTGCCTTTGTCTTCTCCTTCTTATCTTCTCCTTCTCTCTGGAAGTTTCTTCCTGGTGTGCGCGCGCACCTGCCTGTGCCTTCCGGTGTTACTGAAACCACTTCCGTATGCTACTGAGATTTCTTGTATGCATACATGTGAAATTATTGTATACATTATAGTTAAATGATCTATACATGCTATTGTAATGATTTATATATACTATCAAAATTACTTATATACATCACTGATATTACTTGTTTGAATACATGTGAAATGATCTGTACATGCTTTAAAAATTGTGTATATATACACTATTGAAATCATTTATACATACTACTTAGATCACTTGTATGAATACATGTGAAACTCTTTTATACATTATACTGAACTCACTTATACATATCACTGAAATTATGTGTATATATATTTATATATATATATATATATGTATATATATATTTATTTATACATACTACTGAAATGACTCGTATGAATACATGTGAAAGGCTTGCACATGCATCTAAAGTTTTCATTTTAGTTTGTAATAATATACAAGAAATTCAGTTGTAAATGTACAAGTGTTCAGCGATATACATGCAGCCTTTTCATATGTGTATGTGTGAGTGTTTCAGATATAAATGTATAAATGTTTAACTTGTATGCGTGCAAGCATTTCGTATGCATGTGTATATGGCACAGAAGTATATATGTATGTGTATGTGTTTCTCATATGTATGCGTAAGTGTTCAGATGAGTATAAAGTTTCATATATGAACGTGCATCGATTTACAAAGTATGTATGTATGTGAGAGTGTTTCAGTAGTGAGTGTGCAAGTGTTTCAATATTGAACGTATAGCATTTCAGTAGTATATGTAAGAGTGTCTCATCAGTGTGTGTGAAAGTGTCTCAAAATTTAATGTAAAAGCATTTCAGTAGTAAGTATAAGACTGTCTCATTAGCGTGTGTGAAAGTGTTTCATTATTTTTGGCCTAAACGGCCCCTCATAGACTCTACCCATACTTCAGTCCATGTTGGTACCGTTATGGTACAAACTCTGCTCCTCTGATCATCTCTCCTGTCAATAACACTGATTGACAGGATGAATCCTTACATTAACAATAGAATGTGTAAACTACACAGTGTAATTGTATCTCTTAACAAACCTGCTTATCTGCAGTAGTTAGGGCTTCAGTGCCTTGCTCAAGGACACTTCATCCAGTTCAAAACACTGGTGAGGACCTACAAGGCAGTTAAGGTCACGTCAACTCCTGACCTTCAGGACATGATCCACCCCTACAGCCCTTCACTTTGCATCAGATATCAGGTTTTCCTTTTTTTTTTAAAACCAAATTAGGTAGAAATGGTGTCGTGAGTCATGTAACAATGAGCATCAAACAGGGTATGGTTTTCAGTGTTTCTCAAACTTTTTCATGTTATGGACCCCCAAAATTATATGAATTTGGCCGCGGACCCCCGTCTAAAGATTTTTTGTTCCCCCCCAAAAAGCAAAAATTTGTGTTAAAAATGTTCGCTTTGGCCTGGGCCGTAGCGTGAAGGTCTGTGTGAAAGCCGTGAAAGCCTGACAGCGTGTCGCGGGTTCGACTCCCATTCCCAACCACCTTTGTTGCGTGTCACCCCCCCACCTCTCTCCCCATTTCCTGTCCCCCTACTTTCCCTATCCCTCTCTAAATAAAGGCATAAAAAAGCCCCCCCAAAAAAAGTCTTTAAAAATGTTAGCTTTAAAAGAATATATGTATTCAAAGTTTTGCATACATTTTCAAAATTAAAAGAAAATAGCAGATCTGCAAGATCAATGAGCTTGTAGATCTGCTATTTTAGAATAGCTAAAGTGTAAAACAATGCTTTTTTTTTAAGCTCAAATAAAAAAATGACACAGATGCGTTCCCGGTCTTAAAGGGTTATTATTATTTTTTTAAATAAAATTTTATCCCGTGATTTTTGTAACCCATTTTTTTCACCCGGTGCCAATTTCCTAAGTGATCCTGGGCGCTACACCAGCCCTACACCAGCCCCCACAGCCTAGGGAAGCCAGGGCCGAGCTCATGCTTCCTTCAATGCATGAGAGCCAACTGACCTTCTTATCACCTGACAGGGGGGAGTTTCCCTGGTAGGACGTAGCGAGTGGAAGGAACATGCTATTCCAACCAGTTCCCTTCCCCTCCATCAGGCGCCCCGGCTGTCATGGGGGAGGCGGTATAGCGACCAGGATTACTACATGGGCGCTGATGACGCGGAGGAGAAGACACGCCCCCAGCGCCCACAGCGTCCCTGGCGGGAATTGAGCCCAGGACCTTCTAGCTGTGAGGCGACAGCACTACCGACTGCGCCACCGTGCACCCTTAAAGGGTTAATTTAAACAAGAGAGTGTGTAAATTGACCCCCGAAGGTTTCTAGATTATATTTGTGTTGCTGTGCATCGTATCTCAAGTTCCACTCCATCCTTTTATCTTCCTTGAAATGGAACTCATTGTGGTTACTATGTTTCCCGTGCCATCTGTCAGGGTTGCTCCTGAATCCAATGAACTGGAAACAATGAATCCTTCTATGGATTTCAGTAGAAATTGCGTATAATGAGCCGTGAGGTGGTGATGAAATCGGGTACAACGGCCTCTTGTCAGTGGTGGAAAAAGTACACACGTCTTTTAATTAAGTAAAAGTATCAATACTGCTATGTAGAAATATGTTACAAGTGAAAGTCCGGAATACAACATTTACTCTAGTAAAAGTACAAAAGTATTGGTATCAACATGTACTTAAAGTACCAAAAGTAAAAGTACTCATTAAGCTAATGTCCCATTTCAAGTTTTCAAATGTATAAAAATCTTTTGAAAATAGATTTTCACAACGCATCGCGACACATTGTGAGCTTGTAGATCGGCTATTTTAAAATGGCCAAAATGTATATAGGGCTGAAGTGGCTAATGTTTTTGTTATAATAATCAACATATTTATAGTAACTAGTCATACGTCCCAATATTTTTGCCAGACCCAGGGGGTCAGGCCTACATGAGGCTTTGTCTGTCCCTCTTTTCCTCCCGGTCAACGTTTTTCCTCCCGGTCCCTCTTTTCCTCCCGGTCCCTCTTTTCCTCCCGGTCAACGTTTTTCCTCCCGGTTCAACGTTTTTCCTCCCGGTCCCTCTTTTTGATTGGCCAAGCTTAGCGTGACGTATGCTTTTCACCTATAAAGTGGTATGTTACGTACTAGGAATCTATTTTGGGTCTGGCAGAACCAGGTCTCCTGGTCTTGTTTTTAAAGAGGTGGTGCCATGGTTTTGCACTTATTCTGTTTTTTATGTGTGATAGAACTTCATTAAGCCCCCTGGTGGTGTTTTTATGGTGTTTTATGTCTTCTCTGACTATTTTGAGTTTCTACCTGGAGGCTGAAACCTTGAGGGTCAAACGTGCCAATAGAAAAACAGCGCTTTAGTGACATAGTAAAAACATACCCTCCCCCTCATCATCATAACACAACAGGTGTGGGCATGAGGAGGAGGAGGGACTAGGACAGGTGGGTGGTGCTAAGGTGGTGGAGGAGGTGCTAAGGTGAGAACCAGGTATACTTAATGAACTGGAGGCGTGTCCACATAAAACATAATTTTAACCATTTCTGTACACTTTTTTGAAGAAAATCTTCCTCCTAGTATAACCATAATACCTGATGATTATGTTTTAGGGGGGGGGGGGGGGAATCACTGAAAATCACGGCACCCCGTCTTTAACATAATAAAAAATGATTATGATAAAATTATCATTATATATATATCACTACATATAGTTTGAACATATGAAACACAGAGATGTCTGTTGATTTAAACGTAAGATGGAGCATACACTACAGTATGGCATTATGCCCTTGCTTAATAAAGGAACAATGCTGTTATGCCTTGAAATGTACATTCCCTTGTACACCAAATAGCAGCCAATTAGATTCAGTGACTGGATTATGATCTTGGAACAGACATTGAGGAGCAAAGTGTTAGGGATCCAGAGAGAGATTGAGTCTAGTCGGAAGTATTTGTAGTGTGGCTTTAACTATAAAAAAAATATTATGTTCTCACCTGTGATTCTTAAAGGGAGATGAAACCCCTACCCCTGTTACCTGAGAGTACCTCAGAGTAAAATTGAGATACATTTTAAATTTAACCAAGTATCCTGTATCATAATAACATAACTACATGTCTGGCATTTGTGACAAACCAAACCGCTTGAACATAAATTGAGAATTCAGCAAACTAATGATCATGTTAATTATGGAGAGACCTCCTGCTTCAATAGACATAGATGGGGCATACATGCATTTTAGGAGGCATGGCTTTCCCTACCCATATGGTGGCTGCATTGACACATCGCTCCCATTAACAGCAGCGGTCAATGCATCTATGTGTATACCGGTATATCTGTAGTACATTGTGATGTAAGCAATGCAGCTGCAGCTAATAAAATTAATAATGGGTGTGTTAGATTTAGGTTGACTGCCATCTATATGCTTGCAAAATTGCAAATTGGTACACCCATGGCACTGGGCGCACCTAAATCTAACACAACCATTATGAATTTGATTAGCTGCACTTGGCTGCTTACTAGCCTGCCAGGTTTTTAATCTGCTGTATTTTTTAACCTAGCTGAACCAGAAATAAACTACATAATCACAACCTTTTTTTCATGTTGACTTGGAAAGTGGGCATCAAATAGGTTGTGAGACTGTAGATCTGCTAGCTTCACTATGTGTTTTCTTTTTTTTTTCTTCTTCAATGTTCTAAACATTTGAAAACATTTTTTTGAACATATAATTGAGCCTACAATGACATGCCCAAAATAGGGATGCCAGGTTGATTGAAAGTGGTTAAGGTTTTTGTATATGCCCCCATTTATGCCACTGGCTTTATTATGGTAAGCTGTGTGTAAGAGTCTACTTCTTCAAATGAAAAATACGAGGTGTCAAGGAAAGTAAGCTGGTTGAATTGGTTCCAGGCTATTACTCCAAGGTGGGGGTGGGTCGCTAATTGATGTTTGGCTTTGACATTCATTTTCATAATAAGTCTGCACCAGTGCAGTAACACTGGGACAAGGAGGGGGGTTGGGGTACTCACTGTTATTTAAGGTGACTCGCTTTTGATCTTCTATGCTAGCCAAGTTGAGGCAGGATTGCGTCATACACACACACACATATGCACGCACACACTCACAAACAGAGCAAATATTTTCAGAACAATGATACCCTGCTAATTAGCATATATACCACAGTAATAACATCCATGCACAAGTGCATGCACTGCACACACAAATGTTTTGCATATTACATAGAGAAACATTTAGTCATTATATAATTAGAATAAACCCCACGCACACACACACACACACACACACACACACACACACACACACACACACACACACACAAATGCATGCACGCACACACACACAACAAGCAATCATACTTAGTAGAACTGAGCCGCCAGCCACACTTTGTTTCTGCATGAAATAAAAAGCCTTCCCATTTGCAAAAGAAAATGGCCTGGCCTCTTGCCTCTCCCATAGTAAATAGCTGGCATTTCTTCAATATTTCTTAGTCCATTCTGGAATGGTGCAGGGAGTACAAAGACCCATCTGGGTCACAGTAGCTCTGTTAAAGCTGATCCTTTTGTTGGCATATAGGTTTCCATCCATGAGCAAGGTGCAGCTGAGCCCCCTAAATTTTTGCAATTGCCAAAGGAGTGTGAGACGGTCACCCTCTGATTAAGTCTGCTTTACCACAGAAGATTTCCATCTGACTCTAATGCCCCCCATCTCACACTAATACTGTCATCCAGGCCTTTCTACACTGAGATATATGAACCTATGTGTCTGAAAAATACACATCCAGTACTGTACACATGTACACAGGCATAGATATATACACAAGCACACTTCTACATACAATACATATGCATGTATGTAAGCACATGTGCCGCACGCACGCACGCACGCACGCACGCACGCACGCACGCACGCACGCACGCACGCACGCACGCACGCACGCACGCACGCACGCACGCACGCACGCACGCACGCACGCACGCACGCACGCACGCACGCACGCACGCACGCACGCACGCACGCACGCACACACACACACAAATGCGCGTGTGCATGCACGCACACATCAACATTATGACTTTGTCTGAGTCTTTATTTGTCTGATAAAGAAGCACTGAGACAAGCCATTATCCATGCCTAATGGGTACTAGATTTCCTTTTGGATGTTGCGACATTTGCCAATGTAGGTCAAGCAAATTTGTATTGTAATGAACTGCACATATCTCCATTACAGATCAGATGTCTCCATTACAGATGTAACGCCTTCAGCGCACAACAGTACAATTATTTGGCTTTCATTTTGCGTAATGCCTTCCCTTTTTCTACATTTTCATTTCCAACGATGACAGTGAAATGCAGCCAATTGAGGGGAACACAAATTAAAGCAAACGATGCATGCAAAACAGTTATGAGCAAGTAGACAATCATGTCTCTTCTTGGCAAACCATCAACGATCAGACATACAGAGAGGAACAAACTAGAACAAACTAGAGCAAACTAGAAAAAGTGCTCCTCGGAGCACAGGTCTCCGCCAGGTTAGGTAGGATAGTGTGGGGCAGCAATGTTGGGAATTCGCCAATCAGGCTGGAATGTGAAAAATCAGGCGGATCGGACGGATCCGTCTTGATCAGTTGACTATAGAGATCATGTGTACCGATTTGCGTGATGTTTGGATAAAATCTGAAGGAGTAATATTTAAAAAATAGTTTGATATAAGTTGGCCTCCTGGTGGCGCTATAAAAGGCAGATGTGAAAAATGCGGGGCAAAGGTTTTTCCCTGACCTCTAGGGAGTACACACACACATTTCTACACAGATCGGTGCAGTTATAGGTAAAAACAGTAATCGGCATGTTATAGCGCCACCATGAGGCTGATTTGAAAATGTTCAAGTGGCATTTCTTCCTCTGCATAGTGGGAATGTGCATGCAAAATTTCACGTAAATTGCAAGCTGTGTTCATGATTTGAGGCATTTTGTTCAAAACGGAGCACTCCTGCAAACTTTGGAAGCCATTTTTTGCCAATCAGGATGGAATATGAAAAATCTGAAAGACCCATTTCGTGTAATGACTATAGAGATACTGTGTGACATTTGGGCAAAATCTGTAGGAGTACTGTCAAAAAATGTGTTTTGCAAAAAGTGGCCTCCTGGTGGCGCTATAACAGGCACATGTGATACATTTGGGGCAAAGGTTCTGAACTGGCATCCAGGGAGTGTGTGTGCACAGTTTCGCTGCGATCAAGCCAACGGTGCCAGAGATTACCTGTTCACAAACGGACACACACACACACACACACACGGACGGACGGACGGACAGGGTGCAAAACATACTCTCTCGCCATGCCTTTCGGCCTGGCGGAGACAATTAATATTCACTGGTAAAATCTGGGTCTCACGCCTGACACATTTGGCGAGTTTTATTGCATGCTGCATGCATTAAAAAATCTTGATATGTTTGGAAAACAAGCAATAACGCTAAAACAATAATATAGTCAGGTGGCCATAGGAGCAAGGGCAAATTACTGTAACTTACACTTTTGGAATTATAAGTGGACATGTCGGACAAATTAATTCACATATTAAGGCCCATGTGCAATAACGCTGCAAACTAACCATTCAATGTATAGGATTTTGAGTTGGGATTTCAAATGGAAATACTGCCTTGAGTCTGAACCTACAAGCTCCCTAGTTATAGAAGCAGCAGGCTAGCTGATGTAAACTGTAAAAGTAGTTTCTCCACCCACACAGCCAGCACCCAGAAAGCCCTGCCAGACAGATACATACAGTGGGAGGATGAAGAAATGAAGTGAGCTGTCCCACCAGTGAAGTCAATAGTATTTGGGGGTTGGAACAGGGGGAAAAGCACAGCCTCTGCATCCAGGAACTAGCTGTAACTTCATTAGAGGGTTACAGGACAAGGAGAGATCTTTTTTTTTAGGGGTCCAAGCTGCAATGCTGGAACCCTATTGTATTTGTTAGGATTATTCTTTCTTCTCCGCCACAGGTGTCTTCACCAGAAACCGTAACAGCTACAGTTCCCAAACTTGGGAAATCTCATATACTACTCAAACATGTTTTTGTACCGAATGGCAAAACTTCTTTTCATAGATTCTGTGGGTTTAGTCAAATCTATCCATTTGTGCCTAGATATGTTCCATTTCCACCATTTTATTTTTTGAAAAAATATTTGTTTTACAGTATACTCCTAAACCGTATATGCCCGATTGCTACCAAAGGTTCCATGGAACATTATTAGACCAACCTTATAAAAATTCAGACACAGATTTTGTTGATGTCTTATGAAATTCAAAACGGTGCGGTTCAACACATAACTAGAACTAAGTCTACAATTGTTGGGCCAATCATCAAGCAACTTGTGGGATATGTCTACATAGTACCTGAAACATACCCTGAAAGTTTATTTCAAATTGATCACTTGAGGGATTGTAAACAATAGGTGAGGCATAACCGAAATTATACTATAAATAAAAAATTGTCCAATCATTACAAAACTCAAAATGGCAGAAATCGGACCGATAGTCGGCCTGACCGATTCATCAGTCTATCGCCACTTATTATATAAAAATGTCGGATACGGGCGAACGTCAAGACCCTTTGAGGTTTTCAACTAATAACATATTGGATTGAACCAGCAAATCACCGCTTTGTGAGTGTATTGTTTTTTTCTGTTTCATCATAATCTTCCTCTTCATCATATTCTCATAGTCATCATCATTTTCTTCTTTTTCTGTTCTTGGACCCTATTAATTGCCACTTGCGGCTATATCTTTTATATATTATGTCTTTATATATTTTGTTTTTCATTGACCCACACACAGA
>NC_137608.1:23272248-23274748 GCF_963280865.1 Gymnoscopelus braueri | reverse complement strand
ATTAAAATAAGTTACGGATTGCAGCTTGTGTAAAAACTGACCCAAATGGCTATAAGGTTCCATTTGGGTCTAAGAACTGTCAAATGGGGACAAATAAGACAAATAAGGGCTCAGTTTTAAACTTATAAAAATGCAACACAGGATTCTTCACGCTCGACTTATCAGCAGATGTATCGCTCGATTACAAAAAGCCCATGATTCCACCTAACACTTCAACCTCCTCCTCCTCTCTCTCTCTCTCCCTCCATCTACCTTTCCCCATAACTCTGACAGAAACAAAGTAGAGACAAGTTAAGAGGGGATGACGTGGTCAGACCTAATTTGTCTGGTGCCCCTAGTCACTGAGTAATCCGCTATCACAGTCTAGTCCAGGGGTTCCCAAATCCTCTGGAAAATCAAAGAAAATTGTGAAAATAGATATACATACTGTACAAGCTCACAATGTTGTGAGCTATTTAAACTGGTACAATAATCTTATGATTTGAATTTTTATTGAAACAAAAAATCATATGTATTTTTATGTTTGTGTTTTATGTTTATGTCGTTTTTTGTTGTTTTTCTCGTATTTTCCTCTTCTTTCCATTGGCTCGAACGCTGGCGGCCCCCACTTTTGGAAATGTGTGGTCTGGTCTGCATGTGTTTGTGTATGCAGTGTCCTCTGTCACTGTCTTAGACTGTTTGTCTACATACATCGTCTATTCTAATCAGGTGGCACTTAGTAGATGTTCTGCAGGTGTGCATGCCCAGACGACCACTTAAAAGATCAGTGCGCAGCTTGGCCTGAACTTCTACAGTCCCTGGACATTAGCTGATCAGAATCCTCTACACATCTGTGTAAAGTGATGTGTTTTTGTTAAAATTAAAACTAGGAAATTATGTGGATCTCGGGATCTACGTAGAAAGGGCGGGGCTCCAATGAGGAACTTAGTCTTAGCTCCAATGTGGATCTTGGACTTCCTGTGACCAGCCTGTGACATCAATCATCTAAGACGTCGGTCGTCTATGATGTCTATGATGTCTATGATGTATGACTTCAGATTTGTACAAGGTTTCACCGGCTTCCCTGATTGGCCAACCCAACACATCGTTGGCCATGGTTTGGCGGAGCTTTGCGTCACGTTAGTGCCATTGCACCAATATAAGTGGTAGCGTGTACAATGGAACTCTTTGCCCGTCTGTCTCCCATTTATGCCCATATACATCATCAAATCAGGTACCCCTGCACCTTCATATTTGGTCAATTGTATTAGTACTAGTGGGTACCACACTGGGTGCTCTGAAAACGGGTACAACGATAACTCTGACAACAAGTACAACGAGTAAAATGGGTATTGCATAAACAGGTGGGGCATGCATTCCCAACTTGCATAGTCCCCGAATTGAATCGTTCCTGAGTAGGCCGGTGCCCATTTATAAATCACACATTGATTGTAGTATCTAACTGTGGCAATAGGTACCGCAATGGGTAATCTAACGGGTTACCCAACGGGTAGAACAGGTATTGCATAACCGGGTGGGGAATGCATTCCCAACTTGCAACTTGGTCCCCAAGTGGAGTCTAGTATTTCACAAAGTACAAAACATACAGTATGTAAAAAATAAAACAAAATAGTGGAGGTACTTATGTGGCCTATGGCAGCTTGAGTGAAAATACAGTAGGTTTGGCGCTGATCAGTCCAGTGGTTTGCAATATTAGGGACAGACAGACCGTCTCATGGACGGCTAGCCTCTAGCAGAAGCATAAACACGCTTGCTGTTTAAAAGTTCTATTTTACATTCATTACTGTTGTTCAACAAGGGAAGATCTTTCAGTTCGGGATACCACTTTATCCAGTCAGGAGAGAGAACTCCACATCATATATCCATATCATTTATCACATTAGATTTTATTGTGTTCCAGTTCCAATTTTGTCTGCTCATTTATTTTATTTAATCACGTACGATTTCTCTTGTTTATCCTGTATCTGGTAAGAGATCTCTCCCCTGATTGAATACAATTGGTATCCCGACCTCAAAATGGATTTATTCCTGTTAAAGAGCTGGAGAGATGGGAACTTGTTACTGAAGAAACACTCTACAGTAAATGATTGCTATCAGAATATAGAACACTTACTTTAACAAAAGACATCGCTTACATTCCCTTTAAGTTAACTCTAAAGGATATTGCAGTGCAGTGTAGTTAGCCATTTAAAACATACATTAGACCTGTACACATGGGCCAGTATGGATAGATACATTACACATGTGCTTGTATGCACACCTGTAAACGCATGCACACCCACATGTGCCAGGGCACACATGCAAATGCTATCTCTCTCTTTCTGTGTCTCTGCCCTCTCTCTCTCTCTCTCTCTCTCTCTCTCTCTCTCTCTCTCTCTCTCTCTCTCTCTCTCTCTCTCTCTCTCTCTCTCTCTCATACACACACACGCACGCACGCACGCACACACACAGGCAGGAACACACACACACACACACACGCGCACACGCACACGCAGGCACG
>NC_137608.1:23049748-23267248 GCF_963280865.1 Gymnoscopelus braueri | reverse complement strand
TAACAAGGTGTCTGGAGAGAGAAAGAAAGCGTGAGAGAGAGAGAGATAAGCAGAGGGAGATAAAATGAGAGCAAGATGCAGAAGACAGACAGATAAAATACAGCATGAGAAACAGAACAGAGATTGAAGGAGAGGCAGAGGGGATGGAGATAGATACTGCTACATTGTGTGTGTAGGTACATAATTTGGCAGGAGACTATTGTCAGCAGTCAGCATTAAGATGATGAAATGCAATGCAAATCGCTGTCCTGGGTGAACCAACTCCACCATTAACTATTAATTGTGACAATTCTTTCCTCAGCTACTTTACTGTAATTAAAGCCTGCATATCAGCAGGCATGTCCCAAGTGCCTTTCATATCACATACATGAGCGACAGGGGAGGAGGAGCTTGCCATGTTGTGTGTGCATCGAATATGCTGTGTGTGTGTGTGTGTGTGTGTGTGTGTGTGTGTGTGTGTGTGTGTGTGTGTGTGTGTGTGTGTGTGTGTGTGTGTGTGTGTGTGCTGTCACTCATTTCAGGCCCCAGTGGGCTGGATGACAGCCGTCCATCTCGCTCTCAGACAAAATGTGCTTAGAAATAACCACCAGCATGACACACCACCATCATCATATTCCAAAACACTTTTTAAAGACAGACAAAGTGGGCACCTATTTTTTTTTTTTTTTACCTCTTTCAGTTCCTTGGCCACATCCTTGAGGTCCCCAAGAATGGTTTCCAAATTCTCCACGATTGTCTTGATCTCCTTCTTCACTTCCTTCTTCACTTTCACTTTGGAGACTACTACCCCTGCTTCGGCTTCTGCATTAAATGGTGTCCCTGACATTCTTCAGTTTGTGGCACAAATTCTGTGTTTCGTCAAGGACCTCAATCAAATCCTTTGGCTCCCACAGTGGTGCCACTTCTTTGCACAGTGCATTTTTTTTTGGGACTCTCCTGCTCTGTTTCACTTTCCTCGCCAGTCTATACTTGACATCTATGTCATACGTTCTCGTTTACTCTCCTTGTTTCTTGTTCACTTTCCTCCTCTTCAGCAGCCCTACATCACGCTACACTGTAGCGGAGCGCGGTGACAGCTGTTTCCCGACCACTACGCCTGCGCAATAGACCGAATCAAGAATAATCTTAAATTGTTACATTGTACTGATGTTGTCGGCGAAGCGGTGTTTCTCCTCCTGCCGTTACCTTTCTTCACGTTCCTGTTCAACGGCAAAACCTGACGCGGCAGAAATACACGTCGAAAGAGCTCTAAATTCACCATTATGCAAGATGGGAAAAAAAAAAAAACTATGATGGGGGAAAAAATATCATGAACAAAAATGTTAAATAGAAAGGAGAAAACAAACACGGACGGTCATCATCCAAGCCGTTTTTCTTCTGTCGGTCGTTACTGTAATTGTGGTGCATCTTTCCAGACATCTTAAATTGTAAAATAATCCCATTGACAAAATGTTTTAGACCTGTGGTTTGGCCAGGGCAGAGACCCCGACAGCAGTCAGATCCACTCCAGGGACACTTTCCCCCAGAAAATAACCCGTCAGTTTCATCCCGCCTCCATCGCAGCCTCCTTGGAGTGTGTCTGTCTGCTACAGTGTCGGGGCGGGTGGACTGCTCTCTCTCTCTCTCTCTCTCTCTCTCTCTCTCTCTCTCTTTCTCTCTCTGAGAGAGAGAGCCTCCCTTCTCGCCCCCTCTCTCCCTCTCCCCCCCCCTCTCTCTCTCCCTTGCTGCTGCATGGATGTAGGCTGGCTTGCTGTCACGCTCTCTGTATGGCTCTCTGTAGAAAAAGGCTCAGTTGTCATTTTGTGTCACACAGGTCACCACTGCAGAGGTAGCCTAGTTGTTTTGGCTTTAAGTGCATTTAACTGAATGAGACGTGTAGGCTACACACATCAGAGAAGAGAGCAGCTAATTATTAATTACACGTGTCACTTTTCAGTGATTTGGTGTGAACAATGTCTTATTTAGCCTACCATTATTGGTCCATCTGACCCCTTTGATGGACAAAAACAATGTCCATCCCCGGTCCAGGCCTTCGGTGGCTCTTGTGACCTGCTGTTTGAAACCACTCTACAGGAGGACCTCTCACCTGTCTGGAAGGTAACATATGAACTCTTGTGTGATTTGAAAGAGGTACTTGTGAGCATTAAAACAGATTAACATAAATAAAGTAACAAAAGCATGTAAAAGTCTGTTATTCAAAATTCACTTGAGTAAAAGTACAAAAGGCATTAAAATAAACTTAAAGTACTAAAAGTAAAAAGTATTCATTATGCAGAATGTCCCATTTTCAAGTTTTCAAAATACCCCAAAATCTTTTGAAAATAGCAGATCAAAAAGATCTCACAACCTGTCGCGTTGCGATGCGTTGTGAGCTTGTGTGTATATAGGGCTGAAGTGAAGTGGCTAATGTATGTTTTGTAATAATAATCAAAATCAATAACTTAGTTACCCAGGTAGCAAATCATGTCATACTGGTAACTAAATGTTTTCAAATTATTGTAGTGGAGTAAAAGTGCAATATTTGCCTCTGAGATGTATGGAGTACAAGTAAAAGTTGGAAATACTCTAGTAAAGTAAAAGCACCTCAAAATTGTACTAGTAGTTACTAGTTAGTTACTTTCCACCACTCGCTATAATAACAGTCGAGCGTGCCATGTATGGACGGTATCATAGTAATTCCGCTTCCTGATTGGTTGTGGTTTAGCCCGCCCCCTCCCCATTGCGGAAGCGAGAGAGTTGAAGTTCACCCTGCCTGCTGTCAGTGTTGTGTAGTTGTGTTGTGTTGTCCTCGGTACAGCTCAGTCTGTATTAAATCCATACAGAACCTGTTGTTCACCATGTCTGTGCCTTTGAGATTCGATGGGAAAGTGGTGCTTGTCACAGGAGCCGGAGGAGGTAAGACTATCCTGATGCAAGTTAGCATCAATAGCTAATTGTCTTGTAATGCATTGCTAACCAGAACATTTACAACGATGTGGGTCAAAAGTTATTCTCAGGTGGTAAGTGCTGACCACCATGAGTACCATAAAGTACCTTATAAGCTTTATCGAGTGACGTTTGTTAGCGACTCGTATAACCATGGTTGCATGTCGTTCAAAGCTAATGCTTTATATTTTATAATAATATCCTCATATCCTAACTCTTACAACCGTAAACTATAGAAAACTACCACAATAAGTTCATTGATAGTGTGGTTTACTTATAATCACAGAGAGCAAAGTACATCTGTGTCAGTGTCACCGAGTTATTAGTGTGTTAAAGGGCGCACAGAGCGCGCGCTCATGGGTGATCTGTTGCTCTATTAAGCAGTTGTTTTTGTGACCAAATAAACACTGGTAAAAGTTTCAATTATGCGATGTAGAAATACTGTGTTACAAGTAGAAGTCCCGTATTCATAATTTTCTTGAGTAAAAGTTCCCAAGAATTGGCATCATCAACATATACGTAAGGGCTAATATACGACAAAGTACCAAAAGTAAAAGTACTCATTGTGCAGACTGTCCTGTTTCACAAGGTATCATATGTATGAAATGTATTCAAATCTTTTGAAAATAGCATATCGCGACACATTGTGAGCTTGTAGATCGGCTATTTTCGAATAGCCAAAGTTTAAATGGGGCTTAAGTAGTTAATAGAAGTATTTTATCGAATCTGACTTTTACTTTCGTATCAGTCAGACTCGATCAAATACATCTATGATAGTCTTTATCCAAGGCTAGCAATACGCATCTCCCTAATTGCTTTGACTGACCATGGGTCTCAAGCCACTATTGTGTGTGTACTTGCATGTATGTACGTATGTATTGTACATATGTATCGTACATAACTTTGTACTTATGATAGCTAGTTATTGGCTTTAGGAGCTACCCTGTGCCTTGACAAAGAATAGGTGATGGCATCTAACACTAAACTGAAAGAAAATGGTGAAGTACAATAATATTATTGTACCTTAATTTTATTATTCTGTGCAGGACTTTCAGTTGTGTTTCAATTTTCCATTTAGGCAACAAAGTGTAAGTGCAACGCTGCCTAAGACAGAAAGACAGTACTTTACTGTATACTGTACTGTAATAATACTACTAAACAGTAAAGTACAGACTACAAAGTGTAGTTTATAGATATAAGAAAAAAAATCACACCCTGTGTGAAGTGGGCGGTGTCTTCCTAGCTAACCACAATACTGAATGGAGTCAACCAATGATGTACAAAAAATAAATAACTATCTATGCTTTGTCACAATTCCATCTTTAACCTTTTCTGATATAGATGGGTTTCCGCGCGACGTCATCACAGAGCAGAGTGTGCAATCTGCGCATGCGGGAGGTAGAACGACCCGGAAGTGCCATTCACTCTATTGTTATTTTCGGGATTTAGATAGGCATAATGCTGCTATTATAGGCATAATAGGCATAATGCTGCTATTATATAAAGACAGATCCAACTTCCGACAAATCATTTTTATTGAGTAAAGAAGATATTACAAACTGCATCATTTAATCTACTTTCATTAAACCCGGTGAAGACCATTTTTTTTATCAATGTACAATGGCCAGAGCTGCTGCGGGTAATAGCGCCCTCTACAGGCTCTTCCCTCCACTGCGCGCGCATCATCCTCTCATGTTTACAAACGGGAAACCCATCTATATGCTTTGATCTTAAAGAGCCACTTCTAGGAAGACTTTCTATTTTCTTCTCAATATCGGTTTTCCCTTTTCTCATTTCAGCCATAGTGATCTTTGACTTCTACTTTACTGTTCTCACGAAATGGACAGTATCTAAGTAATATACTAATGTTACATCACAGTGGTTTTAGATTAGTTTCGTCATATGTATCACTAGCCAATCACAGCATGTGTCTTGCTAGCTAATCACAATACTGAATGGAGTCGATCAATCATGTACAAAAGATAAATACATTTATTGAAACACTCTTTATGATGGACAAAACCATAACTTAAAAAAAACCAATTTATGGTTTTCTTTAAGTTATGGTTGCTTATATAGGGCTATGCACATGTGTCATGTGACACTGGCCAATCACAGTCCTGAATAGATTGTGATTGGCCAATCACAGCGCAGGATAATTGTACAAATTTCCAAACCTCACTTTTAGGGGCGGTTTCACTGCCCAAGATATTTGTACATTTTTCCAAATCTCACTTATAGGGCTGTTTCACCGCCCAAAAACAAAGTCACATAAAGCAATATCTTCTAGGGTACAACTACTGTATATCATCCAAATAACAATTGAATTATTGTGAGGCTGCAACCCCCAGTGTTGGCTGAAACTTGTTGGCTTTCAATGTTCCACAATCAGCTAGCCAGCAGTAAAGGCCTTTATATGGTGTGCTACCAGAAGAGCTGCCTTTAGTGTTTCTCCTTTTTTGATATCTGTAACCATAGACATATAAAGGTAGACGCCACCTCCGGCTCTGAGGCGTCTGTATCCCGGCCGTGGCAGAATCTAGTTGTATGAAAATATAACGGGATATTTTTATACAACTAGATTCTGACAAGTCCCGGAAAAGACGCGCTGTGATTGGCCAGTAGTCAGGAAGCTTGCCTTCTCCAAAATGGCGGCCGCGATACAGGTCGCTCCAATGAACTGCAGAGGCCAATGAGGTATCTAGGTTTCTATATGTATGTGTGTAACTGCCTAAAGAGCATCTTCTGGTTTACTACTCATCAGGTACCTGCTTGAGTGCTCTGCTGTTTTTCGAGTTTTACATTTTCTTTCCTCAGGTCTTGGCAGAGAATATGCACTGGCTTTTGGTGAGAGAGGAGCCTCAGTTGTGGGTGAGTGAGATATTGACTGTGTCCGAAATAATTCACTAGTCCCTACACCTACACACATCAGAGCCCGACCAATGCCAGATTTTTGCGTCCGATCTTGTTGCTAAATTAATTCCAATCAATTGAAAAAAACTTTTGATTTGATGAAAGTTTCTATTTGAGAACATTTAATTTACAAAGAAAATTAACACAAATAACTTTTTGATAGATAAAAAAAAACCACAAACTGAACTTCCATCCATCTTCTACGACTTATCCGGAGTCGTGTCGCTGAGGCATTAGTTCCAGCAGAGAATCCCAGACTTCCCTTTCCCAGGCCACATCAGCTACTTCCTACTGGGGGATCCCGAGGCGTTCCAAGGCCAGCATGGAGATATAATCCCCCCCCCCCATATGGTCCTTGGTCTGCCCCATGGTCTCTTCCCAGGTGGATGTGCGCCAAAAACCTCCCCAGGGAGGTGGCCAGTAGGCATCCGTTCTAGATGCCGGAACCACTTCAACTGGCTGCTTTCCACATAAAGGAGTACTCTGAATCTCTCTCGGATTACTCTCTCTATCTCTCTCGGATGACTGCCCTATCCCCACGGCCCGTTCACTTTGGTGCGTCACGCTTTGAAGACTAACTTTAAGTTTCAATGTAATGTCTATGTAGACGTGCGTTTCACGCACAGCAAAAAGCGTGGCTCCAAGCCATTTTTCTCTGTTGGAGAAGGCTTCGGGCTCTAAATTTTTCTTTATTACACCAAGCAGGCACACACGCTGATGCGTCAGTGACAGCGGCCACTCATAACCTCGGACACGCCCAGTTTTTGCTTTTAGCTTCATGCTTTTTTGCGTGATGTGTCAATGTGTACACAGCTTTATGGAGATGCCAGCCACCCTCCAGAGAGAACTCATTTTTGCCGCTTGTGTCAGCAATCTCATTCTTTGGGTCATGACCCGCATGTCAAGACCATAGACGAGACGAGAGTAGGAACGAAGACCGAGAGTTTTGCCTTCTGGCGCCGCTCCCTTTTCGTCACAACATTGCCGTACACTTCAGTGAACACTGTACCTCTCCTGCTGCTCCCATTATCTGGCTGATCTCCCGGCTCTGTTCTCCCCTCACTCGTGAACAAGACCCTGAGATACTTGAACTCCTTCACTTGGGTTAAGGCCTCATTCCCCACCTGGAGTACACTCCAACCGTTTCGTGCTGAGAACCGTCGTCTCAGATTAAGTAGGCTGCACCAACGCTCCTGGTTTCGTGTATAGAGGGGCGGGTGTATAGAGGCGCAGAGAGACTGCGCCTGATCCCATTGGTTCACCGATCTGTCCGTCAACCCCCGCCCCGTTAACACAACATTACGAGCGACGCCCACTGCACTCTGGTTGGTTGGGGAAATGAAACACTTCCTATACCGGGTACACCGACACGTTCCTCCAGGCTTTTATTTTTTAGCAAAACTAAACAATAAAAGTCTGGAGATCGAGGCTACAGATTAAGAGACAAACTGAACTTTATTTTATTTAAACACTTAAGCCCTATTCAAACATTTCCCGCTTTACTATCTACTCATTTTCAGAGCTTCCGAAGTACAGACTGTTTGAAAATGGTTTGAGCCAACATGTCTGTCTCGAGAGACTATTTAGCAAGTGGTCCCACTGGCAGAAAGACAATACAAAACTAGACGCGTCGCAATTCTGGGAAATTGCAAAGTGTGGTTGCACCGACGCCGGTCGCAGGTCGCCACCGCCGGGACTTGAGGAATACGCTTGGAGGAATACCGTCGGAGGCCGCGTGACGTGCCATTCGAATTTGGTGCTGATTGGATCCTGCGTTCGTGATACATGGCGTTTTGATTTGAAGAAATAGGCCCCTCCCACTAAAATAAATAAGCCCCTCCCACAAATGTAGCGGGCCAATGACATCGTCATGTCACTCCTGAGATCACTTGCGTTTCATTTTGAGAGGATTGATCCCCCCAAAAATCATGTTTTTGCATCAAACGGTTACGTTTTGCGCAGTTGTGGCGCCCCCTATGGATCAAAGTGGAAATGCTTTTGGGGATTTGTTGAGTACCCTTGACATGTGATGCAAATTTGGGATTGACTGGACGTTTTGTTCGTGATTTGTGGGCTTTTTTGTAAAACGGGCCCCTCCCTCTAACTTTGGAAGCCATTTACGGACGAACGGTATGGACTATCAAAATTCTGTTTCGCTCCAGATTATCGCATGGGTCCAGAGATCATGTGTACCGATTTTTGTGAAATTTGGAGAAAATATGTGGGAGGAGGAGCTAAAAGTGTGTTTTGAAGAAAATTCAAAATGGCGGAAAATCTATCATGACGCAAATGGGCGTGGCCTATATGGGGAGTTGCGTCATGACCCAAGGAATCTAGGGGAAAAAAGATTTTTATTCTAGGATCTACGGTTCAAGAGTTATAGGCCAAAACGTAAAGTGGGCTGTTACAGCGCCACCATGAGGCCGACTGGTGTAATTTGTTTTTAAAATAATTTCGGACTAAATCATGAACCTCCCCACCAAATCTGGTAACTCTAGCTCTTACGGTTTCAGAGCAAAAAATACTTGCATTTGAGTTTTTTCACTTTTCCATTAAAGTGGATGGGGAAATTTAATGCACTAATAAATCAATATAAATTAAACTATTTAACCAATCTCTTAGCAAAATACAAGTGCACGATTCCCGGTGAAGCCGGTCATTTTGACATATGGCACTAAATTGGGAAAAATAAACTGTGGGAGGAGATGCAGCCCGAAATAAAGTTTATCTATAAAGAATAAAGTTTCTGTAAAACAATAGTCTGGTTGCCCATTCGGGCAACCACACTAACAAGAAGCTACACTGTAGCTAAGAGCCGCAGCTTGATGCATGCCACACATTCCTGGCATATCCTGGCTATTATTTATTTAATATATAAAATTGCCGAGCCGATGTTTTAACAAAAACTGCAAAATGAAGTGTAATCAATATATATTTTTAAATTTTTATTCAAGTTTCTATTTGAGAACATTTAACTTATAAGCAAACAAATACATTTATAAACACAAATAATGTTTGATAGATAAAACAATGAACACAAACTGAACTTCCATCTATCTTCCTCTGCTTAGTCAGGTGTTGGAGGTAACGGTTACAGCAGAGAATCCCAGACTTCCCTTTCTCAGGCCACATTAGCTACAGTACTAACTGGGGGATCCTGAGGCGTTTAAAGGCCAGCATGGAGATGATACAGTAATCCCCCCATCTAATCTTTTCTCCACATTTAGCCATTATGCCAATTCCTGATTTTCCCACACACTTGTGTAGTCTTGTCACTCACTGCTGACTCCTACTGTCCCTAGAGCCAAGGAAAAACCTCTGCCCCACAGTTTGCACATCGGCCTGTTATAGCGCCACCAGGAGGCCGATTTTTGCTAAACTCATTTTTTAAATATTACTCCTACATCAAAAACAATTGTAAAAAAAAAACCATCACACCAATCGGTAAACATTATCTCTATAGTCATGTGATAAAGACAGATCAGATCATGTATATTGATTGGTAGCTCAGTCTGTACAGCACTCGCCTTTGGACCACAAGGTTCTATTGCGCTCCACCTCAGCAATTAATCTCCCAGGGATATATAGTAGCACATTGAAAAGGGGATAGACACCCTTGTTCTCAGCTGATACTCAATGCAATACGTTGCACAGAGAAAGAGAAAAATAAAACCAGAAGAGAATGTGTTTTCAAACATTTTCAAAGACGAGGAGTTAGGACAATTCAACGCTCCAACTTACAAGAGTTGTCTTTTGAAGACACATTTTATTTTTTACTTTAGTATGATAAGTCAACATAAATTTGATGATATCTTGGCGAGCTGCAAATCTCAGAGAGTGAGACCCCATCAGCACCATTGACGGCAGTATGTGTCATGTAAAAGGATTTTTTTTATGTGTAATTAGCATCTTCGTAAACACTGTTTTATCAAACAGGAGATTGAGTTTCTCAGCAATGTCATGATCTGCCATGTTGAATGTGATGCCTTCTATTCAAATGAATTCTGGTTGGCTGTCTGTGTTTCTATTGTTGTCGTTATAGTTGTGGTGTGGACTCTGCCATCAACTCTGGTTAGAATGATTTTTAGAACAATATGTTTATAGTTGTCATTATAATTAGCATTCTTGGCGTGGATGGCTCTTTACTGCCACCCTCTGTAACCTTAATCATCAGAGGAGAAATTGAAAAACTGACCCCAATATTGCTAATCTTTTTCTTCTTTCTTTACAGTGAATGACCTTGGGGGAGACATTAAAGGGGGTGGGAAGAGTTCTGCAGCTGCTGATAAGGTGGTAGAGGAGATAACAGCCAAGGGAGGCAAGGCTATAGCCAACTATGGTGAGTTTTTTTGTACTGGGTCCAGTTCTTCTACTCGTTGTCACCTTCTCATCCAGCTCATGTCTTCTTTCTTTCTATATCCTATACTGTATATATTTCTAAACATAAACTGTTCATACTTAATGTGTCTTACGTAAAATAACTGACAGATTTCTACCAGTATTAATTCATGTGCTGCAGACTGTCAACTTGTTAATTGAAGTCTAGACAAAATTATCACTTATCTTCAATTTACAGTACATCTGTAATGGCCCTGACACACTGAAAGCGCCATTGAAGCTCATGTCACTGATGCTTGCGTCACGCAGGTCCGCCTGTTCACATCTATTTAATTTCAAAAGTCCAGGTGTTTGGATAGTATGTGCCATGCGTCGGCGCTCAAAAATGGAACCAAGCGCGACAACGTGTTAAAGCCTTAAGACTACATATATCAAAGAATCATTGTGTCGATTTAGTATTTTGCACAGTTTGGCACAGTATGTAGCTGTATTGCAGAGGATGATTCACTTGATCAGTATGAAGTTGATATACCTTGACCTTCTAGAATGATGTTTCCATCCATCTTCCTAAACAATGATGCCTGGCAATGAACAGGCAAACATATGTCGCCATGAGGACAGATTGATGCATTAGCACGTCATGCATCATTGCAGAACATTTTCCTTGGCACTTTATCAGCATCTGTACATTATGAATTAAAGTGTGCCATCTCACCATTGTGACCAGCTATTTATCCACAAACCTAAGTCAGTTTATAATTATTATTCTGATGTATTAAGACTCAAAGACGAAGGTGAACGATGCATCATATTAATATCTGTTTGGTGTTAACAGATTCTGTGGAAGACGGAGAGAAAGTGATCCAGACAGCTTTAGATGCATTTGGAAAAATAGGTGAGCTCATCTGAAATTAATATAACGGTTATATATTAAAGCTGTTACTGCAATTTAATAAAACAGAATTGACTATATTTTCTTTTCTCAGATATTGTTGTGAACAATGCTGGGTAAGTCGCTATGCAACAATGATCATAATAAAATGTTACCAAGGAAACTAGTTTTCTTGTTAAGCTAGTTCATACTGTACTGGCATAAAAGCACATTCATGAATATTTTGGTACAAAAGCTGAAAAGACTATCTCAATTATTTTCCTCAAGGATACTTCGTGATCGGTCATTTGCCAGGACTAGCGATGTGGACTGGGGTGAGTTGATCATATCCCAGTAGATGTTACAATGTATCAGTTAATCACTTTTAATCACTTTAAAAAAAATTGATCTGTCATACTTGAAACAGGAGGAGAATGCCAAATTTGAAATAGAATTCTATTGTTTGTTGGCATGTGGGTTTTGATAGACTTCCCATGTAATTTTGGCGGGGATGTTAGTGCAGTAGTAGAGTGTAGACGGAGGAAACCAAAGTCGCGTAGAAGGGAGTCATGTGAGACATGTTTAGTCGGTTTAACACTCGGGTCCTTGCAACTCACAAGTAGCATGAGGACCGTGCACTAACAGACTGAGCCACTAGGCAATCCCCGTCGTTTTTTTATGTCCAGGAGGCCAACGGCCGGGCTGTAGATTATGTTTTTGCACCTGTCTATTTGTGAGTCTGTCTATATGTATGTCTGGAGCTAATCTCTTAAAGTAGTAGACCAATCAGTGCCACATGTTTTGTGTACGCTGTCAGTAGGCTAATGAATCACTCCCCACATATCATTTTCAAATCAGCCTCATGGTTGCGCTATACCAGCCCACTTTACATTTTGGCTTATAACCCTTGAACCGTAAGCCGTAGACTAAAAATGGTATCCAGGGAAAAGGAGTCCTTGGTTCATGACACAACTCTCCATACATGCCCATTTATGCCTAACAAAATTTTCTTAAAAACGCAGTTTTTGCTACTCCTCCTTAGGGTTGGGTATCGTTTGGGCTTTTATACGCTACTGGTGCTAAACCAACACTTTTAAAACGGTGCTTAAACAGTGCCTGAACTGATACTTCAGTACTAATAAAAGGCACAAAATGTTCTTCCGACACTTTGTAACTCTTTACGCTCCGTTACTTAAACGTCACTGTCCTAGACCGACAGCTTTACAATCCAGTATTAGCTTTATGCTCCAATATTACAACACCTTAAAACACATTAACAACACGCACGCCTACGCCAAGTACAGTTGAAATTCCGCACATCATTTCTCCCCCCATGTAACATTTTGCCTCTTACACAGCCCTGGGTAGGCCACCCAGGGCTACCTGTTGGTACTGGCACATTTCTGACAGTCGATTACTTTTTCCATTATTGTCAATATTTATCTCTTTTTATGGTTCAGAGCCTCAACCATGGAATCAAATCTGTTAATTAGCTAAATAGAATAGAACATGGGATATTGAAGAGTAGGACCATTTTCTTCAACTCCTGTGGATACAACTTAGCCTGTTAGCATCAGACACCCTAGCACCCAGGCATCTTGATCTACAACATTCATTGTATCTCTCTGCAGCACATTGCCTCCTTTAGTAAGTATGAACAAATGTTTAATAGCTTAACCACAATGAACTCTAGCACACCTATTCTGGGCATGTCATAATAAACAAACATTCGTCAGAAATAGAAGATCTATGAACGAAGCCTTTGGTGGGGAATTTTGGTTTGACAGGTGTTGCTGTATTCCATTTATGGATAGGGTTATGAATTTGAGCACCGTTCAGAGATGATATGGAGGCATAATATGTTTCATAATCAAATTGAAACGAGTGCCTCCATAACATCTCTGATGGGTGCTCAAATTGAACAATTTTCATCATACAAATATTTAGGTTCATGTCTAAATGAGGATCTTATCTTATTAAAACCCATATAACCATATAACCAATCTATCAAAGACAATCAAACAAAAAATCGTGTTCTTTTACACAGAAGCAAACCATGTTTCTCATTAGAGAACATGAAAATGATTGCATAAGCTACACAATCATGCCCATTTTGATTATCGAGATATTTTATATGCATGCCTTAATCAGTATGTTAAAGCCCCTGGATACAATCTATTATAGTGCACTGCGCTTTGTTATGGGAGAGGGTTTTAGTACTCCTCGTACACTAGGGTGGTTTTCCGCTGCTCTTAGAAGGAAGCAGCATATTACTCTTGCTTTTCCCAGCACAACTTCCTAAACTACCCTTGTATCTGAGCTGGCTCCTGTCTATCAAAGGCTCATGTCATGGTACCAGATCACCAGGTTATGTTGGAGGTTCCTCAAAACAGAACAAAGCTGGGAAATATACCCTTCAGCATGTGTGCACCCATATGTATGGGACAAATGTCAGGATAGTTTGAAGCTGGATTACTCACTTACTTTTGATACTTTTAAGAGATTAGAGACCAAGGTCACGGTAAAATGTATTGTCCACGAGGGAAATTTGGCTTGGGCTTTCCACCCCTGCTGCAGCCACAAAAACATACAAAGAAAATACAATACAGTAAAAATACAAGACCTTGGTCTTATTCCCTAAATAAAGGTTTAATCAAAATGAAAATAAAAGCAAGCTAGCACACAAAGATCAAGTGCAGTAGAAAGCACACATATTGTCTTTGATAAGATGTCAATTTACTAGATATTCTATTTTAGTTCAGACCGACCATGTTGAATGAAACGTCCTGCTCTGTATCCCAGACATGGCAAGCACCACTGTGGTGCTTGCCTGCTCTGACCTACACTGACTTATAGTGTGTGTCTTTGTGAAACCAGGTATTGTTCCTTTATACTTGTTGTCTGTAGAACAGATTGCCCCAGGGGGACAATAAAATATCCTCAAACTGATGACTTCTTCTGTGACTCGGCTTCCTCCAAGGCAATATCCAATATATTTTGTTTGCCTGCCATTTTATCATGTTATACTGAGTTCTCCTTCTTGCCCTGCATTCCAGACCTCATCCACAGAGTTCATTTGAGAGGTTCCTTCATGGTGACGAGAGCAGCCTGGAACCACATGAAGAACCAGAAGTTTGGCAGGTGAGGAACCCAGCTGCAAAAGAAAAAAAATACTGTGCACATTTCAGACCCCAGTTCTGACTGTACACTGTCCTTGTTTTTCTGCCTGCCTTGAGGGGAGGAGATGGAATGTCACACTTACACATAATGTATACACACCATACTATCCTATCCTACTATTAAATGAACAAAACTCAGTCAGTCCGTCCTCATCCATGTTTCTCCTCAGTGGATTGACCAGTTGATCTGAAATTGCACATGGGCATTGACTGTTGGCATATACAGGGAGTGAGGTAGAAGATTCCTCACTTCCCCATATTTAAGCTAATTATTAGCATTTTCACCACAGGATGGGATCTGTAGTTGCAGTCCTAGCAGGCTATGGGATCTTTATTCATGGTTGCGGTCCCATAGCCCGGATGGACGGTGGGTGGAAATGCGGGTATGGAATAGTACGTACAGTACAGTTAATACGATGACTGATGATTGGACTACAGTTAGTGGGGTTCTTCTTATGCGAGGCTTGCTTAGTAGAGAGTGAGACACACGCTCTTAACTGAAGAGTTGCATGCAACATAGTCTACTCACCTAATTTTTGTGTCTATATAAGTGGGAAGACAAGAATGACATTACGCAATGTCATGATATCCTCTTGATTTGCAGCCAGGCAAATCAGATGACAAATTGCCATCCTCTTAAACAATTGTGTGTGTCTCTTTTTGCTTGTGTAAAAAAAAACGTTTGTGCGTGAGACGGGAGAGAGACTGTGTGTGTGTGTGTGTGTTTGGGGTTGGGTTGTTACAGTATATGCACCAGAGAAAGGCAGTGAGAGAGAAAATGACATTTCTTCACGTTCTTTCTGAATTTTAGCTAGTTAGAATGGCAGATGAACACCTGCCTAGTTGTTTCCATTCTTGAAATCTTAATCTTGTGAAATGAAAATATGTGACGTTAAGAATCAGTTTAATTTGTATTCCGTGGTCTCGCCCACTTGGAGACGTTCTATATTATAATTTTCTTGGAGGCGATATAAAGAGGGTTCTGAATGCCAGGAAAGTTTTTAATTAATTTAGCAATTGGTCCCCCCCCCCTCCTTTCTTTTTCCAAGATAAAGGGTACTGATGATGTTATTTATTTTATTATAATGCCTGCAGTAATAGAAACTGAGATCACATTACATTCAGTCACAAGGCTTTAGAGTATCCCAAAACCCAATAATGATGATGGTGCAGATCCGATCATAGCGGCTGGTCTCTGGCCATCACTAACCTCGTCCGATGCGAGTGGGCTGTGATTTGGGTCATTGGGTTCTGATGGGCAGTGAGGCAGCATGGTGCAGATGTCTCCTCTGGTTGATGGAGTGTTTGTATTGTGTTTCAACTCATTATTACTGCTTGACTGCAGCCAACTCACTGCCCGAGACTATGCTACATCCTTACAACACTGTGTGTGTGTGTGTGTGTGTGTGTGTGTGTGGCATGCATGTGTGCCTACACAGTATGCACACTTTCCTTGTATGCATGCAGTATATCCTTGCATCTGTTCGGTGTGTCCTTATGTGCATTTGTGTGTGTCGGTGTGTGAATGTAATATACGCGTTAGTCTGCCACATCCATCACCGTGCAGCCATGGGTGTCATTCTGCATTAGCACTGACTTGTTGCCTCGGGAATGTCTGTGAACAGAATCATTATGACGTCGTCAGCCGCAGGGATCTACGGTAACTTTGGCCAGGCCAACTACAGCGCTGCCAAGCTGGGCCTGCTGGGCCTGGCTAACACCCTGGCCATCGAGGGACAGAAGTATAACATCCTCTGCAACACTATCGCTCCCACCGCAGGCTCCCGACTCACAGAGACCGTCATGCCCCCAGGTAAGCCAGATGGACTGATGCAATAATATATGTACAGTTATACATATATTTATGTGTGTGTGTGTCAGTCACGGGGGCCTATATATATATATATATATATATATATATATATATATATATATATATATATATATATATATATATATATATATATAATAGTGATATTACTGATACATCTGACTGCTTTCTGTAATATGCAAGGTTGCAATGGTTTTAAACTACACTGCTGGTGGCAATCCTGTTGATTAGGAGGGTGTCAAGTGCTTAGAGTTCTCAACGGGCCTGAAAATTAAGGCCCGGCCCTAACTGGGCCCTAACTGGGCCCTACTGGGCCGGCCCGACCCGAACAATTACCATACGTTTAGGCCCAAAAACCCGAAAAGGTGTTATTATGTGCGTAATGTCCTCAAAGTCACGCATCCAACAAGCTTTGAACTGAGCCGATTGGACCTTCCGTTCCAGAGATAATGGCCAAAACATCTTGAAAACGGCCACTTTCGCCGAACATTTTTTATCGCCGATTTTCGATTGAGTTTTGGCCATTGTCGCCCGCTTTTCTTTAATAACACGGGCTAGGAAGGTCGGACAGCGACAAACTAGATACCTGAGTAAAAGTTCACTTTGAACTGCATCCAACACATCACTGCCATTTCCGTCTGCCTTACTGTTAGGCTGCTAGGGGCAGTTGAAATATTTCTTTGGGGGGGAAATGTATATTTTTTTCCTTTTCTTTCTCTTCACGGGACTTGAGGCTCGGCCCGGCCCGACTAATTAGCATCGATTTTGGGGTCCGGCCCGGCCTGAAAACGTCGGGTCGGGTTTGGGCAGAATTTGAGAACTCTACAAGTGCTATGGAGGAGAGAGGTGTTTGTGGATGCTTTATGAGTAATTTGTTCGTTTAAAATGTCATTGGATTGAAGTTTCACCCCAAATGTTTGAATTTAATTGTAAAACATCTTTAGGAATGTTTAAGTTACTCGTATGTTATGGGGAATGTATGGAAGAGCTAATTGTTGCTAATTGCTTCTGTGTCCTGTGGTAGGATCCACTCCCTATCCACTCCGGCTTAGGTAGTAACAGCTCTGAGGGAGATCTCACAGGGTCCTTCGTGGAAGGGTATAGCTTGCTAGGGTTCTTAACCATTTGGGTTGTTTTGTTGCCTTAGTGTTTACCTTAAGTGTTTATTTTGTATTATTCTCAAGTCTCAAAGCACAGAGACAGTTTGTGTTCTTTTTGGACGGAAATAAAAACACCTAAAAGTGCATTTCTGGACTTGGTAATTTTTTTAGCCACATATATATATTTTATACGTATATAAAATGTACAGACACACTCTAGACTCTAGAGTGTATATAGCATAATATACTCTGTACTGTACATTAAACATTTAAAACAAGCAGTCCTTGATTTAATCTGGCAGTCCTGGCCACTGTATTTTGTTTTGGGATTTGGGGAAAGTGTAACGCCCCAGTATCCACATGAACATTGAGTGCACATAAATATTTGATTCTTTACATTATTCATGAGTAAAATATTGAGTTAAATTAAAGATAATAATAAATGCTATGTGTGGCTTGCCCCAGTAGAAGCCAACTCATTGATAAACAGCATTAGCTAAAGGGTATGAGCTCCAGAAGATGCCAACTAACTCCATACATTTTGACTATCCTACTATAAATGCGAGAAATCTCTTTCTGTAGTTCACATATCTCCAGAACCGTCTGACCGACTTAAAACTCACGTGGCCGCCGCCGACCCAAGGCAGTGCAGAACCGCTGATCCGTTTACGGGCATAAAAGGGACACAGACGGATAGATACAGAAATCTCTGTACAACGGGTACTATGACAACGGGTACACCGGATATCGCACCCCCGGGTGAGGCATGCATTCCCAACTCGCATTGCTCCTGACTTGCATCGTTCCCGAGTAGGCCGGAGCCCACTGGGCACCGGTCTAGTTGGCTAAATAACGAGACCCATGTCGAGACCAATGGAGGAAATTGTAAAAAGATCATGAAATGTAAGTGGTATAAAGATCGATGACACTTGTGTATTAGCTCTGTACAAGTCATGTTTGGTGATGTTAAAGAAAAGGGAATTGTTTTGTCATTCCTCCTCGCTGTTCTCAAGTGGCATCTGTCGTACTGGGCTGTGCCAACTGGCATAGCAGCGTTTCTGTCTTTGTAAATGGCACTGCTCCATGTATCAGCCAGCTTTCAATGACCCAGACCTTTATGTAAAGAAACATTAAAACATTGCAGCCTCGCACTTAAACAGAGTGTTAGTTTATCCAGTGTTCACGGACATCCTTTGCAGACATTGAATGCGGCGGATAAAAGCAGTAATGACTTGTTTTACCTGAACCTAATTATTTCTCTTTGACCAGAGTTATGATTAACTCATTATAACTGTAAATCAAAATAGGATTTTTTTAAAACATTTCTCAACAGAATGGGAAATATCTCACAAAAAGCAAACAAGCACATTGGCTCACCGGTAAATCTAAAAAAAAAATGCAAATATGCACATTGGCACACACTAACATCCACCAGAGAGCGGTCCGTCAGAATATGAGTCGGTTAGTGCTAGATTGGATTGGCTTGATCGATGGGGAGCGCTAATTTTTGTTTCACTCTCAGCTGAATAAAGAATGGTGTTACATGCATGACTTGAAAGCAAGACAGGCACACGGGCAGCGAAGCTTTGAGGCTACAGTCCTACATCGAGCGACGGAGGTTAGATATCCATCTATCTGATTGTCTGGCTACTGTGAGACTACCTCCCTCCAACAAAACAATAATTTTCTTGTTGGCTAAAGTGAAAACACAGTGACCATTAATTGTGAGATCTACAGTGGGATAGCAACAGCGTGTGTCAGCATGCCTTTTGACTTTTTATAAACATATTTCCCGGCTGCTGGGAAATGTTGACAAATCCCGGCAAACATTTTCCATTTTAACACTTTTATCCTAACATACTGTACACTGTATATCACAACAACAAGGCAGGCAACATGGAGCTTTATTGCAACCTTGTACTGTACTTGCTGTTCTTTTCCCTTTTTTTGGCGTGCGTTCCACTCAGTTTTGGATAAATAAATAGACATGAACATTATTTGTGCGGTCTGCGTGTACATTACAACCTGGTGATGTAAATAAGTATGATTGGTACATGTAAGTTAAGCACTACTGTCTTTCAGGGCCAAAAGGATGACAGCCATGTTATATTGTATAATGGCTGGATGAAGTGATAGGTTAAACATTCATGGTTACAATATTATATTGCCTAGCCCTTACACATTGTTAAAGGAAAACTGCAACATCCTTGCTGGTAATGTCAACTCTAATGTGATGTTGCATTACTGTAGCACCAGTTCTGCACATTGACCTGTCTGCACTTCTGTTAACATTAGTTATTCAAGTGTGTAGTGACATGCTAAACGCACGCACACAAAAGTTTGTAGTGAGGGATGCACACACACAAACACACACGCACAAACGACTGTGTAGTGATATGCGAGCGCGCGCACACACACACACACACACACACACACACACACACACACACACACAGTACAATGAAAATAATTAGTTTATCCCATTGTTATTGAATGCATCTTTTGACAGTTAAATCAATTATCAATAATTAAGTAAAAATAAATATAAAGTGTAAATAAAGAACAAACTTTGACATAGTTGCTCCATGTATAGTGAGCCCACGACACAGTAGAGTAGTAGAAAGCTGTCAGTCGATCGGTTGGCCTTTGGCTAAATCTAAAAGCAACTCTGTGTAAAGAAAACTGCTGTGAACCCTTCATATATTGGGCACATGTCATAATTTCCTATGTTGATTTTGGACTTCATTTGAAATTGCTTTCACACCTGTCTGAATGGAAGAGGACAACCAACCTTTATAAGTTCTTAGTCTGTAACACCTGTCAAAATGATCTTAACTTATCTCTAGGAACTACATTTTCAAATAACACAGGGCTCATTTAAGAATAATATTTCAACCAAAGTGTTACATAATGCTTGTAATTAAAAGCTGAGTGGCTGAGCTGCTCCACTCCTGGTATGTAAAACCAGAGGATACACTTACCTTGCCCTTGTGGAAAGGCATTCATTCACCAGCAGCCACCCATTCTAAAATTAACATATGCTATTTGAGTGATTTTAATTCTCCCAAAGCTGGAGAGAGCCACAGAGCCAGGACAATATTATGTAATGTCATTAACAGCGACAGCTTACATCTGCTCCACTGACAATGAATTTGAAGCTGACTTTGGGTTTTCACACCAAGCTTTATTTTATGATGCCACTAAGCTAAGTACCAAACCACAAAATGTGCCCACATCCCCTTGAAATCCTCTTTTGCCTTGTCACTGCATCCATACAGCCAGACCCCCGGCCAGCAAGGCAACTCTGTTGTTGGTGTCATGCAAGTTCAAGTATTATAGACCCTCATAGGCTCTATCTTGGGCGAAGCCTTACCCGTTAGCCTTACCCTCTACCCGTGAATTATGGGCAAGGCAGCTGTCACTGTCCCTAATCGGTATCTTAGGGCCGCACTACCCGCTATACGTTATGCCGACTCCGTTATTTGCACCTGGAGGTGTGGCCGTGGGCGTGTTGTTGCACTTTCCCTAAAATTGCTATCTTGCCCACACACGTTTGGGAAAGCGCATAGCGGATTCCTAAACCACCAGCTATGCCAAATTCGTTTGGTAGAGCGTGTGCCTGAAATATAACATTCTCTATAATCAGTAACATGTAGGTGATACTTTTGTCTATCAAATATAGTTTTATTGAAAGGCATTCAAAGTCTAGAGCTTAGAAAACAAACGTCGGGTAATGTCCAACGTTACAGCTGAGCGCCTCAGTGCGGCTGCAGAGTTCACTTCGGAATTAAGTGATTGTGAATGTGATTGCCATTACAATTTTACTGTAATCCACAAAAGTGTGACTGTTCATTCCTTGTGTCAATAAATTGTGTTTTTATTAGCAGTTGCCAGTTTAGCTTATCAAAGACAAAAAAAAAATCGTTTAATCTGTTTGCTATAACCACACCGAACCGTTTCATTTAACCAGAACACAAGCTGATTGCTGTAATTTAAAGTTCTCTATAACCAGCAAGAGAACCAGCAATGTGTGAGTGATAATTTTGTATATCATATATAAATGTATTCTCTTCCATGGGCAGAGGGAGAGGGCATAAGATTGCATTGGGGATAATGGCTTGCGCAGTCCTCTCTTAAAGGCAATGGCATCTGGCACGGTGATTGGTTTTAATATTGTAACGCCTATGCATAATGTAACCGGTACCGCAGGTGTTTTAGGGATAAGGCTGGTATCCCAAGATAGCAACTTTTGCATGGGAACGCCCCTTGCGCAATGCTAAATCCCCAAATAGTGGGTATAGGGGGGAGGCACGGTGGCGCAGTCGGTAGCGCTGTCGCCTCACAGCTAGAAGGTCCTGGGTTCGATTCCCGCCGGGGACGCTGTGGGCACTGGGGGCGTGTCTTCTCCTCCGCGTCATCAGCGCCCATACCCTAGGTGGGGTCGGCGAAAGGGCCTACTCTGTGTGGAGTTTGCATGTTCTCCCCGTGTCTCCTAGGGTAGTTAATACCCTCACAAAAACATGTAGTAATCCTGGTCGCTATACCGCCTCCCCCATGACAGCCGGGGCGCCTGATGGAGGGGAAGGGAACTGGTTGGAATAACGTGTTCCTTCCACGCGCTACGTCCAACCAGGGAAACTCCCCCCTGTCAGGTGACAAGAAGGTCAGTTCATGAATTGAAGGAAGCATGAGCTCGGCCCTGGCCTCCCTACTGTGGGGGACTGGTGTAGTGCTGGTGTAGCGCCCAGGATCACTTAGGAAATTGGCACCGGGTGAAGAAAATGGGTTACAAAAATCGCGGGATAATTTTTTATTAGAAAAAAAAAAAAAAAAAAAACAACAGAATAGTGGGTATAGGAACTTCGGCCGAAAATAGAGCCCCTAAATGTACACGAACAAGCCCAAGAAAATGTGATCATACTGTATATGTCCTCCCTTAGGAATTCTCCCTTAAAGCTTCTTAACTTGGGGGTGGCGCAGTGGTAAATTGCCTGCCCACCACTGCGGAGGTTGTGGGTTTGAATCCACCGTACATCCAGTTTTGTCGAGCGTCTATGCGAACACAAGTGGCCGGTGTTCGGGGGAGGGGGACATTTGTAGCTGCATGTAGTCCTACGGGCTGGGAAGTCTGAATGCAATACAGTATGCTATGTTTTGTACAGTAATACTGTACAATGCAGTGTACGCTGCTATTATAGCTGCTGTGATATTTAGACGCCAACATGTTTTATGTTGTGGCTCTTTGATGTATGGATGTGAAAAGAAAGGACTGCAGCGTTTAAGTGCAAAATGTCTATGGTTTAAGAGCCAAACTAGCCAGGTTTGATTCTAAAATAGCTGAGGTACTCCAGATTTTACGGCTAGTAAGTGCATTTAAATCAGGCAGGGTTTACACTCAAACAATTCTGAATCACTGTACACTTCTATTTCACTTATTTAAGAGGTTGAAGACAGGCAAATGTAATGTGTTATCTGTAATTAGTTTCTTACTATTTTCTTCTTACCAGTTAACCACTTGAACCCCAGGGGTCTATAATAGACCCCCTGCTTTTTTCCTCTACACCAAATCTCTTCGCCCCAGAATAGGGGAATGTTACTCCTCAGAGAGTGGGTTGGCTATGAGAAATTAGTATTATATATATGAGTGTGATGATGTGATCTAAAGCCAAAGAACTGACATCGTTTTGTACCGTCTCGTACTTAGATGACAAGAGTGTCTCACTGTATTATTCATGTGACATGTTTTGTCTTCATGTAGATCTGCTGGAGTCCTTGAAGGCGGAGTACGTCGCTCCCCTGGTCCTGTGGCTCTGCCATGACCAGTGCCATGAAAATGGAGGCTTGTTTGAGGTACGGGAGAGAAGCCTAACAAGCATTACTCCCCCCCCCCCCCCCCACATCGCACACCCATTTTCTCTCTGTTCTCCAAGGATAGGAAGTACTGTATCACTTGCATTAATGCTCTGGAGAAAATGAATTTCCTTCTTTGCAGCATTAGCGACACACTCATGAACCCTCCCAGCATTTCAGTCATTTTATTCCCTGTCTGTGTTTTCTTATAACACTCCTATGTTCCCCGTCTATTTTCAGGTTGGAGCAGGATGGATTGGAAAATGTGAGTCCCCCCCCCCCACTCCCCCTAGGAAAAGTCTGTACTCATTTACAATATTCAGTGGCCTCTGGTGGTTGAGTGTCTGCATCTGGTTTGTAATATGCAGCGTGTGTGTGTGTGTGTGTGTGTGTGTGTGTGTGTGTGTGTGTGTGTGTGTGTGTGTGTGTGTGTGTGTGTGTGTGTGTGTGTGTGTGTGTGTGTGTGTGTGTGTGTGTGTGTGTGTGTGTGTGTGTGTGTGTGTGTGTGTGTGTGTGTGTGTGTGTGTGTGTGTACAGTGCGCTGGGAGCGTTCCCAGGGTCACACTGTGAGGCACAAAAACCAGAACATATCTCCAGAGGCTGTCAGGGACCATTGGGACCGCATCTGTGATTTTACAGATGCTACCAAGCCTGCTAACATACAAGGTTGGTAACACACGGCTATTCATCACACAAACACTCGAGCCCTCATGCAGACGTAGACCCGCGTACATATACTCCGACAGAGTAATCTATATTGTGCCATGATGGTGACTCACCCTTGTATTGTATTACTGAGAGAAAATGTAAAGCCACTGCAAAACCAAATCCATAATAACTTCTTACGATGTAATATAGGTTCTTATGTACGTATGAGTTTAAAGTCTGAGCCAACTCATGTCTGTCTGTCTGTCTGTCTCTCTCTCTCTCTCTCTCTCTCTCTCTGTGTGCTGTTAAACCACGTCATCTGATTGCGAAGTCTGTCTTTCATATGATCATTCATTAATGTTACAAAGTTAATCCCTTGCTGCGTCTATGATGTCAAGTAAAAAAAAAGAAAATAAATCCTACCACAGAATAAAAAATCGAAACGACCCTTCTTCTTCAGGTCCATGAAAGAAGTGGGAGATGTCAATGCCTACACAGTCTTGAGAAATGATCTAAACATCAAAATTAGCTTTTTATTTATTTCCCCTTTTTTTTAAACTAGGATTCCTAATAGTTGACTTATGTGGATACTTAATGAGACACTCAACTGTCAGAGAAAGAGACAAAGGTAGAAAAATTAAGGCCACATAGAGACAGAAAGCTGTTGATTGTTATTTCCCTAGACTAGAGGACAGACAGAGGGAGGGCCGGTGTTATTATAGCGTTAGCCAAGTCTGGTAGACCAAGACCGATATGTTAGTCTGGCTGATATACTGACCATTATTTCACTTTTTTGACGTCAGCTACAGTATTTGTTACCCCTTTGAACCTGGTTTCCCTATTTAAAAAAGGGAAAATATCTGATCTACAAGCTCACAACGCGTCGACACGTTGTGAGCTTGTTGTGAAATTTTACATTTTGAATGGGGATTAAGTTTGTTGTTAAATAAAGTTCAGTTTGTGTTCATTTTGTATGTATCAAAAATGTATTTGTGTTTATTTTGATAGATTTCTGCCTATTTTTGCTCAAAGTTTTGGACTTTTTTTTTTGGTACAAAATATTGCCCAAAACGTCTGTAATCGGTGGTCTAGGACTCTCCAAAATCGGGATCGGCATTGGACCCAAAAATCTGGCATCGGTCGGGCCCTAGTCTGTGGGTAGCCGGCCTCATTAGCAGGACTGTGTAGAGACTGTGTAGCTTATTACAGGGACTTGTTGCTCCCTCTGTTTTGATACCAAATGCCACTGAGCCATGCTAATTAGCAGCTGCAGCTGTACTTCCAACTCTCCTTCACCTATTTATTTTGTCCCACTGAGTGGATAGGCCTGTTACAGATTCTATGTAATCGGGGCTACATTGTGATATAACACATGTAGACACTGAAGGACACATTTAACACGGAAGACTTGAAAAGGTCAATTATTGCCCTCACAATATACCATTTACAATATAGGCATCTACACATTTACATAGGCCCCACCCCCCTTTCGCTTTCCCTGCATTTGAATTGCCTCAATCCGCATGGGCATTTGAGGGTCACATCACCTGGACGGATCTATTTATAACTTGTATTTATAGCCAGGAGGGCAGTGTGAGGATGAATTATGAAAATGTGGCAATTGGCGTGCTCCTAGGATACTGATGGTTGGCTTGTCATCTCAAGGTTTATTGATTGGAGGTCAGTATCCCCTCTTGGAGGCAGCACAAATATTGGCAGACGTGGTCACAGAAAGGAGTTAATGTTGTAGAACCGTAGATCTTTTCTTTTGTAGCGTTGCTACGAAATCCTATATGCTTCATTGACCGGAGTCCCCCAGGGATCTATTCTAGGCCTTTTTTCTTTTTCCTTTTTTCCCTGTACACCAAATCTCTTCGTTCACATCGTGTTGCGCTTCTAGCTCTGATACTGGGATGATATTGTTCATGTGGTTAACTAAGTGAGGTCCATCCCCAGCTCCTCCTTAGACAGTGTGCAGACAGAGTTGCAGTCAAGACTTTAATGATGTTCTCTCTCTCTCTCTCTCTCACTCACTCACTCACTCACTCACTCACTCTCACATCTATATCTGTCCTCTGAACAGAGTCTTTGCAGACGCTGGTGCAGGTGTTGTCCAAGTTGGATTCAGATGGTGCAGTGGGTGTCAACCCCACAGCATCTCTGGCCATCTCAGGTGCGCCAGCCTCTGGAATCAATCCTGTGAGTAGCAGTTATGCATTTGTAACCAAATCCTTGGGGGAAACTATTTTAATTGCGTCCAAGAGGAGATGATCTAACAGTTTCTTAATTTGTGTGTGTGATAAAGAAATTAGCTACTGGTGCCTCTAAAGTTCCTACCACCAATCCTTCCCTGCCTGCAGATCTTACTTCTCCACCCATCCTTCCCTACTCCTTTCTCTCCTTGCTTCTTTCATTCTTTCCTACCTACAGCATCTTTTCTCCTGTCTTTCTCCTGTTTAGCGCTCTCTCACTCTCTCACACACACACACACACACACACACACACACACACACACACACACACACACACACACACACACACACACAGAGAGAGAGTTTGGAGTCATAAACCCACTGACTGTCAACATTGGTTACAAATACAGGCCACCTCATGACTGTTTAATGCCACTACTCTGTTCTCAATGAGAATCGCCATCACCCTTTAAGAAACCTCTCCAAACCGACACAGGGCATAATTCACACGCGGACTGTGCACACTGCACGCTGAGCAAGTGCACAGTTGTACCCGCTTTATTTTTAGAGTGCAGTGTACAAAAGAAAGGTGGAGCGTAATGACTCAATGGCAACTTGCGTCTCAGGCCCTCATTCAGTTTGTGCTACAGTCACGGACAGTGAACTGATTGCAGCTCACAGCTGGCTCTGTGTCTTAAATAAAACATGGGCCATATGTGTAATCACATCACATCATCATACCATGGCCTTAAATCACGGCAGCCATTTTCTGTACCAGTTGTTGCACGCTGAGCTGCGCTGGTGTTTTGGCTTTGTAGCATACTAGAAGTTCTGCCCGCTACGCGGGCAGAATTCTAGTACCCCCCCCCCCCTACCCCCCCAAAGAAAATGTCGTTTGGGGGTACAAAATCATGGGATAAAAAAAAAAAAAAAAAAAAACCCAGAGGGTCTCACCCCCCCCCCCCCTTAGGGGTCCCTGGAGACCCTGGGGTCTCCAGGCCGTGACCTACAGACACTGCGAAGGAAAACTGTGAAGCCACAGCCACGCATGCAAGATGTTGCACATGAATTCTGCAGCCGCACTGAGGCGTTCCAACACAAACACTCTGACATTAAGCTTCACACAACAAACATCAGCAGCACACACAAACATTCACCACAATGACAAACAAATTACGTCCGCGCAAAAATAAGCAAGGGCTCGCTTATTTTGGGGTTCAAAAATCGTGGGATAAAAATTTCCCCCAAAAAAGTTTTTAAATTTTTAACAGCGCATCGCCTCCTGCCGTCCTTCCTCTCTCTCTCTCTCTCTCTCTCTCTCCCTCTCCCTCTCCCTCTCCCTCTCCCTCTCCCTCTCCCTCTCCCTCTCTCTCTCTCTCTCTCTCTCTCTCTCTCTCTCTCTCTCTCTCTCTCTCTCTCTATGTCTCTCTGTCTCTCTCTGTCCGTCAGCGAAAATTCTGTCGCCGGTTCTCTGAATTTTTATTTTTAAATAGGCTCTGTCATGAATAATTGAGCACACATATGAAGTGAAACAACTAAATTCTATCCAAACGATATGTTATAAGTAAATTCCGTGCCTCAGAGAAGAAGTTTGAGAGCGTTTTATAAGCTAAAGTAAGAAATGAAGGCACTCGCACCCTGACTCGCACAAAACAATGGCTGGCGTTCGTCTTTTGTCGGCTGCACTCGGAGCCATTCGGGCTCACTCGAACTCGCCACCTGATTGGCCAGCTTTTGCTGTCAATCACAGAACGATGAGCGACGTTGCCATGTCCAGGTTTTGTAAGCGTGAAGTGGGTGTAAATTGGTTAGAGAAAGTGCGTCGACGCATGCGCAGTGGGCAGCTTTGTGTGTTAGGTTGCTTGTTGCTCGCTTAGGTTGCTTGTTGCTCGCGCACGATCTGGCAACAGCGGGTTTTTTGGTCGGGTTTTTTGGTGGGTTTTTTGGTCGTTGCTTTCAGCCAACATCGGGATTGTAGGTTAGATACAGTACAAGTCAGGAAAGTATGAACGTTTTTTTTCAGTGCCTTGACTAAACAAAAAACACAGTTTGGTGTTATGTTTTGTTTTTCTTATTTTCTTTTTTTTTACCTTATAAATTCCAAGGTGTGAAATGCTCATTTTGTCTGTCGCTTCGAGCGTTTGTTTGGAGAACTTTTTTAATACCTGGATGTAGTCTCATCCAGCTATACAAACATTGCATTCAGAATGAGTTGATGTTGTGTCCAACTGCAGGAACACGCAGACTTTTTTTTTAAGCATGTATCATAATTATCCTAGGGTAAATGGCGATGATGTTGAGTAAACCTTTGTTTTTTCAATATACAATAGTTGAACTCATGGAAACCTAATCCTCATTTAAAGACTATTGACCATTGGCAATGTTCTAATTAAAGAAATAGCACTGGAATTTATTTACCACAAATTAAGAGAAATACAGCTTCCTCTTCCTCAAAAAAGGGCTTGACATTGTCTGTCAAAACTTTATTACCATTGTACTGTAAGTGCCTTAACACAGGAGTGAAGCACACCAACCACAACGCCTATACTTTGAACAGGGTCCCCCAGGGGTCTTTCCATCGCCCACTCCTTTTTTTCTCCTTTTTTCCCCTCTACACCAAATCTTTTCACCAAAAATAGTCGTCCTACAACTGCAGGGCATGTAGACCTGCTATTTTCACTGAATGGTCACCTACAGTATTATGACATACCCAGAATAGAGATGATAGGATTCAAGTGGTTAAGGCAGGTGCCCTGGTGAATCATTTTCTACTTGTGGGATGTCACATATCTTCTCGGGTGGAAACCCCATATGTCCAAAACTGTTACTTTTCAGGATGTAAATTCAAAATAGCAGATCCACAAGCTCATTCTCATTCATGGCATGAGAGCAGATCTACAGATTCAATCTCATCAAACATCAGCAGCACAGCAGGCCCCTACAGTTTCCTCCATGCCATGGGCATACAGGGTCAAATTCAGAACCGTGTGCTTAATGGTGCTCTGCTCTCACTGTTTGGATGATCAATATCCTCCTTACTGAGTCTATGGTCAAACCATGGACTGCTTGATGTGTATGTATGCCAGTGCGTTTGGACAGGAGAACAGACACACACACACACACACACAATGTCACCTGAAGACAAACATGGTTGTAGTGTTCCCAGCTGACTTGGTGTCGGCTTTTGGATTATTGTGTACTGTTGCTGCACTACTTATTCAGCTTTTGTTTATTTCATGCTGTTGTGCCTGTATGCTGTGTCTGCTTACTCTCTCTTGGTTGTTCAGACTAGCGTGACGCGTCGTACACTTCGCATCGCAGATCCAACTTACAGCCACCTGACAGTGTGAGCGAGAGTATTGTGTGAAAGTAGGCAGAAGTCGCTTATAATATTCGGACATGGCAACACTGGTGAAAGTAAGGCAAATTCGCTTATAATCAGAGGACATGGCAACGCTGAGTGTCCTGTGCGCCTCTCTTTCTCTGTCCCTGTGTGTCTGTCCCCCTGTCTGGGTACAGCCCCACATTTCCGTAAACGTCCGTTTACGGACCGTAAAGTTGCTGTACGGACGCCGGAAGTCCCATCCACTCCCATGTTAAGTTTAAAACCGGAAGTACCGTTCCGGTTTTTTTTTTAACATGGGAGTGGACCCCTTCTGAACCCTGCAAAACATCACAGACCCCTTCGGACCCCTGCGAAACATCACAGGGGTCCCTGGAGACCCTTGGGGGTCCCTGGAGACCTAGTGTGGTCTAGCTCTGAGATTAATGGAGTACAAAGGGAGAAAAAACGAAAGGGAAAGATGCAAATGAATTGTGTGTGTGCATTGCTTGTTGGTCGCGCAACCTGGCAACCCTGGGCTGAGGCAGACAACACATGGCGAACAGCGAACATGTCGCTCGCGCACCCAGGCAGACACAGACACGGTGAAGGAAAACGGGAAACTGTGAAGCCACAGAGGTAGTGCAAGAGGTTGCACATGAACTCTGCAGCCGCACTGAGGCGCTCCAACGCAAACACTGTGACATTAAGCTTCACACAACGAACATGAGCACTATGCTGCTGTTTGTCCAAAACACACAATATCTGTTCTACCACCGATTCTCGTTAGGATGTTAACGGTTTGTGTGTGTGTATGTGTGTATGTATATATATATATATATATACACATATATATGTGTGTGTGTATATATATATATATATATATATATATATATATATATATATATATATATATATATATATATATATATATATATATATATATATATACACATATATATATATTGAAATTCGAATGGGATTATAGAGGAGAACTGACAGCTCTACTGTGTGTCCGTGTGTCTCCCCCCCACACACACACACACACACACACACACACACACACACACACATGCTCTCCTTGTCTCTCTCTCTCCCCCTCCCCCCTCCCTCCCTCGTTCTCTCTTTCTCTCTGTCACCTCTCTCTCTCTCTCTCTCTCTCTCTCTCCCTCTCTGTCTGTTAGAGCCATATGAAATCCGTTTTATTTTTTTCCCAATTCCTTTTTTTTTTTTCCAAAATTCCGTTTTAGCCATTTTAATATTTCTGAATTCTGTATTTTGCTTTTTATGCTCATTTTTACCATAAAAAAAGTGTCTGGTAAATGGAAATGAATAAATGTCCACAATTTAATAAGATATATAGTCCATTTAATGTTTAAAGTGCTGCCTGCAACACAGAAATACTGTGCAATTCAATTTTAAAGAGAAATAATAAATAATAATATAAATAATAAACACTCCACCTCAGAGTTTTTCTGTTATAAGGGGTCATCATCAGTAGCAGTACTTGACTTGGGTTTGGAAAATAGGCTTGCTATTTTCTGTTGAACTGCAGCAGGCTTCAGAATCTTTTTTGGTGGCATTTTACACCACTAACATTAATCTTTTATTTTTAATTGACGTTTGTTTAGTTTTTTTTTTCAAATGTGTTTACCCATAGAATCAGGTCTGCTGTCAGGGCACAGAGAAGTCACGTTTCATCTCCGCAGACGGCACTTGTTGTGCAGTGAGCATGCGCAAGATGGCGGCTCCGGTGTATTAGTAATGTTATTTGTATCGTCTTGCCTTGCAACATCCAAGAGACCTTTTTTTACTTGCATATTTACTTAGACAAACAGTTTTTCCTGTGTGGGCTAGCTTGCTCAGCCTGTAGTCTAGTGTGGCATAGTGAGGTTGTCCTCTCATGCCGGTCTAGTTCACAACAGTACGTAGAGTGCATCAGTTTAAGTACATTCATTGCTGTGAGGTTTAAGCATTTTTGGTTGAATCATTTGCTTGGCTCTGCTATATCTGTGGAATAAGAAGAATATTCTTTATCTCAAAACTAGATATTTACTTCATACCTGGTTTTCAGAGAACATTTTGTTCAGTGTGATGGTGTTTAAGACATCCAGTGAAACATCCTCTCCTCTCCTCTCCCCTCAGATGGAAGCAGTGGGACAGAAAATTTCAGACTCAACATTCACCTATTCTCACATTCAATGTATCCTCTATGCCCTGGGAGTGGGCATGTCCACCAACGACCCTGACCATCTCAGGTATGTTTGCGAGAGTAGATATGATATAGAATTGCTACCTTGTTGCTATTGATACTATCTTATCACGCAGCATGCCTTCCTGTGCTGTGTGGCTTTGTTTAGGCCCATGAAGAATGTCATGTTTACACACTGTCATCTTTATTTAGGTTCCTGTATGAAGGCCATGAGGACTTCAGCTGCCTGCCTACCTTTGGGGTCATCCCTTCCCAGTCCGCCATGATGTCCCTGGACTCTGTCCCTGGACTCAACATAGATTTTACACAGGTTAGACACTGGGGCTGAAATTGCGTGTGTGTGCGTGACTGCGTGACTGCGTGTGCGTGTGCGTGCGTGTGTGTGTGTGTGTGTGTGTGTGCGTGTGTGTGTGTGTGTGTTTGTGTGTGTGTGTGCGTGTGCAATGTGTGTATGAGCAATTAAGCATCATACTACACATTTCTGCTTTCATTTGCATATCCAGTATTATGTATCCATATGGTTTGTGTCACACGTTCCTGCACAGAAATAGATCAAACACTTTCTACTCATTACTCCAATTAGGCTTTAAGGCAGTGAGATGGCACACAATCAGCTTCACTCATACTGTGCTGTTCCCACGTTTTCTAACAGGTGCTGCATGGAGAACAGTATCTGGAACTCTACAAACCTCTGCCGACCTCAGGTATTTCCTTTTTGAACGTTCAACCTCCAAACCCAATAACAGTACATCTTTTATAGATGTTACACTAAGTGGAAAGTAAAGTGTAGTGAAAATCAATTCAGGAGACTCTGACCTTGGCGCTATTCTGTTATTCTGAGCTGTCATTCTTTGCCAAGGGTATTTGACAGGTTTGACTTATTGCCACATCTATTTTACTGATACGGCTCCTGCTTGATGAGATACAGCAGAGGAGAGGTGACCTGGTGTGGTTCAGTTAACATACCTGGAACGCATCTGTGTCACTTTAGATGTCTTTGGCTATTCAAAAATAGCAGATATACAAGCTCATAGCGCGGCACCGAGTGCCGCGCTATGAGCTTGTAGATCTGCTATTTTTGAAAAATCTTGACTTTTTTTTTAAATTTTTCTTTTTTTTAAACTGTTAAGATTTAGAAAACATTTTTAAGAATCGCCTCAGGTATTAATGGGTTAACTATGTCGTTGCCATAAGACAAGATCCTCCTCTAGTGGGCATACCTTGCAGTTCTGGTGGCTACTGGCTACAAGATCCTGACCACATCATATATCTTGGGGCCACGACATAACTAACTGATTCACACCAGGTTACCTCTCCTGTTCCGTAAGGTTTGAGCTAAAGTTTATCCCTTTAGCAACAGTGAATTATATATATTGTACGTCTATGAACCTTGATACATATTGCAGTTTGCCAGCTCTCGTTTCTAAATGGAGCGCTACACCTGCAACACGTTGCCCTTAACGGGAACCAAATGACTATGTGCTGTGAGTTAAATGCGATAATTGCATTTTCAGGTACGCTGACCTCTCAGGCCACCGTAGCTGATGTGCTGGACAAAGGTTCTGGAGCAGTGATACTCATGGACGGTGAGTTTAAGTCCCCTTTAGTCCGCTGCAATTGTCATGTAGTAAGTAAGTAGCCTTGGGAATTTCATTTATGGTCATGTGGCCTATAGGTCAGGAACCTATCTCCTGTTTCTGTAGCGTGAGGTGGCTTGAAGTACAAGTACATCCCCCAGCCATGATGTACAAGTACACCCCCTGGCCTGGACATGACGCAAGTATGTCACTGTCCAACCCTTGATGCTGAGTGCCACGCAGGGAGTTATTGGGTCCCATTTTTATAGTCTTTGGTTTGACCCGGCCAGTGGATTGAACCGCCGCCACGCTAACCACAAGGCCACTGAGCTGGTGTTTTTGTCATGTAGTGCATTAATACATTTTAACATGCTCTTTCTTGAAGGTATCCTTTAGAAAAAAGCTGAATGAATCCAAATTAACTCCCCGTGCTTGTCTACAGGGGTTAAATAAACTCAATGTTGATATGTCTATGAGTGGTTATTTATATGCGTACATTTCCTCAGAGATGGCTTAGATTAGTGCACCACTCTGCTCTATAATTAAACAGACTTGAAACAAATAACATGGGATGCTGGCTTCCCAGAGGTTTCACCAAAGGGAAATTTCCTGCAAATGTCTGGCTATAGTCTAATTATCCTGCTGAGCTGAGAGCAAGCATTTACAGGCAGTGCTGCACGTCATAAAGATGTTGGCGGAGATGTTGTCCCGCTCTGACGTACTCTTGTTTATCTTTTATGCATGTTGTATATGAAAAGGTTTAGTGAAATCGACCAACCAGACATGTTGGAAGCGGTGTGGGATTGATTCCATATGATGGATGCTAATTGTCCTTTTTACAGCCAACTTCCGAAAGGCAGGGTTTCTTGTGCTCTCAATTTGCAATTAACGTGTTCTAATGGGAAGAGGTTGCACAGGAAGCAGTCTTTTTTTATTGCGTTTATGGGCCCTTATAGAGAAGCAGCTAAGCGGTAGTCCCATCTGTTGTATATCAGCGTCCCCGAAGTAATTGCTTGACTCAAACGATCCATTGTATAATAAATAGGCAGTTAATATCTAAATTGGTCGATTTCCTTGCAATTAATTTTTACAATCTGTTGTCAAAGAAAAAGACTTGGGCTCTCTCAGCTTTCTCCACAGCAACTTAAGGGGTTATTCTATGTACATTACAGACAGTAGAAATGTACCCCAGGGGTCTATACTTTTTTCCCCTCTACACCAAATCTCTTTGTCGGAAATAGCAGTAATGTGATGCATTGTGGGCTTGCTCACGACCAACAAACAAATGAGATTCAGAGTGTCTGGTAGTGATAAAAGGTATGTGCTCAAACATGGGTAAAAATGGATTCTACTATGCTGCCACCAAAATGTAGAATGACCTTCCAAAAGACATAAAGGTTCTCGACTCCCTACCCAGCAAACTCAAAACTAACCTAAAAGAATCCCTGCCCTCAAAATACAAGTGAACATGCAGTAGTTTAACTCATCTTGTTAGTAGAATCCTCTGCCCCCCCCCCTGCCTCAGCCCTCCTTTCTATGTAAATATACCTTATGATTCTACTGAGCTTTATTGCAATATATTTTGTGTTGTATTTGTATTGTACTGTATGTGTCATGTATTATTCATGAATTTATTGAGTACAATGGACCACAATGGAAACAAGCTTTTTGTGTTATTCTTTTAGTAGCATAACCTTCGACTGTTTTACCTGTACTGTTAATCGAAAAATCGTGTTAATAAAGTATTCAATCAATCAATCAATTCTGGTTTGTTAAAGCCATCCCATGCTAAATGAACACCGCTGTGCTTCTCTACAGTGAACACATACAGTGGGGGGGAGCTGGTGTGCTACAACCAGTGGTCAGTGTTTGTGGTCGGAGCCGGCGGCTTCGGTGGCAAGAGAACGTCTGAGAAATCCAAGGTATTCATTCCAGCTTTTATTCACTGTTTTCTGTAAAATTTTGTACACAGGTGACTGGTGTCTTACAGATTGTGCACAGACTTAACATTTATTTATTTGTTTGTATGTTTTATTTATTTCCAGGCCCTAGTGCCTCCTCCTAATAGGGCACCTGATGCTGTGGTGACTGACACTACTACAAGAGACCAGGTATGTTTGTGTGTTTTGTCGTGGATATTGTACACAGTCCCAAACGTCATGTCGCGGCCAAGTTTTGAGTCGAAGGGTTTTGGTGCTCAACTGTACAGTAGTGTACAGTAGTGTATATATAAGTACATGAATAAATAAAACCACCCGAATAGGACACCGGAGCACTCATTAAGTTTGCACATTTACTGCATTATTAAGTAGAATCGGACTCTGCTTGTCTGCCTGACTCCGAGGAAGACGCTTCTCGAAACGTCAGTCACTCCCTGCAATAGTGTGTCTTATTTGGGGTATTCTATTTGAAGTGCCCAGGTAAAAAGTTTTTGCATGTATATTGTAGACAGTTTTTTTGTATACAGTATATTGTTCTATGTTGTATAAAGCTCACCAGCATTTATTTCCTGTGTGGTTGCAGGCCGCTCTGTACCGTCTGAGTGGGGACTGGAACCCTCTCCATATAGACCCCAGTTTTGCTGCCATGGGAGGTGAGGCTATCTGGCTAAAGATTTTTGAAACACCTGGTTTGATGTGACCAAACCCAGGAAAGATCTGATTCTCTTGACGCGTTTGTTACCAACGGACGTTGTTTCATTTGACTAATAGCATCACAAGACAGAAGCTATTTTAAGACTGGATATGTTTGATGGTCATTCAATGTCCAAGGCCATTTACAGGTAATTTATTTGAACTTCCTAGTGTTCCAACTGTAGGAGGAATTGATTGCACTCTAAAAACGCTAGCCATTAAAGTGCTATGGTGCTTTGTTGTAACCCAATTCCTAAAAGTCCCTCATTTTGCCAAGGTTCCTCACTGAGGCACTGAGCCATGCTATTTTTGTTGAGCCATTTGTAATTTGTGCAAAAACCTTTGTTTTGGAGATAAGTCTGCTTTAAGGAGATTGGGTATAAGATTCTGAAGATAAGTATTATTATCGTTGTTGATTTATTTTTACCGGACCCTGGGGGACTGGCCTATGGCAACTGGCTGTGATAATAACACAAATGATGCAAAATGACGCAACGTTAATGACGCAAAATGATGGGTGTCACCCGCAAATGACATAGTGAAAAGGATTCAAAAAAGTGTGGCCCATTGGATGAGTGGTTCCCCGGAACCGGTCTGCTCCGAACTGTAAGGCTGCAACTAACGATTAATTCCATAATCGATGAATCGGTCGATTATTTTAACGATTAATCGATTAATGGGATTATAGCACTTATTTAGCAATTACCTTATAATTTTGATTTTAGGTTGTTTTAGCATGTTCTATCTAACAATAAAGACAATACAAATGAATAATTAATTAAAAAGTACATGTTATACAATTTTGCTCAGCTGCTGATTAAGCTACTACCCATAAAATACATATCAAAATAAATAAAAGCCACCTTATGGTACCTTTTATCTTCTTCTGACTCCTTGATTTGATTAAAAAATCATTTTTTTTTTTTCGATTATCGATGATCAAATTCGTAATTCGATTTGATTAATTCAGTAATCGATTTTTAATCGATTAATTGATTAATTGTTGCAGCCTTACCGAACTGGCAGGTACAGGCCTGGACTAGTATCTAAAATATTCCCTGGATCTATATATGTCTGACTCTCCTTCGTATATCTTGAGAACCATTCATCCAATTGACTTAACACTTGGTGGGTGTACAGTTATGATCCAAAGGATTGCATTGTCGAGGGTGAAAGTGATTGGATGCAGAAGCAGCCCGCTCCGAACAGCCACCCATTGCGAATGGTCTATTATTTAACTAATGTTAGAGCATCACTCCCACTCTGTCTTGCTCTGCATTTTAGAACTCGGTACATTCAGCTGTTTACAGTAGTTTCACCGATGGAGAAGTGAAGTCGAGCAGGAAAGTTGTTAAACAAAAACATTTTTGATTTATGTTTGAAATAATGACACAACTTCCAGTCCTGCTACCAGAACAAAGAGGTTAGTTGGCTGGCTGTATCCAGCTGAACTACACTTGCCTTCACTTATTATCGCCAAGCTACAATACGTTGCTGTCCTAGTGTTTTATTTTTTTCTCCCTTGGGATAGGATCAGCTTGTGCTACCGCTGTGTAAATGGTAAACATTGTAATTGAAAGCAGCAGAGTGCACATAAAGATGACTTTGTGGAGTGTATACCCTCTCCACACAGTGACAAATGCGTTGAGAAAACCTAGATGGTATCTCTCCAGGGCAGGGATGACAGATTGCATGTGACAGCACAAGACACCTGGTGAACGTATAGGGAGAGACAAGACATCCTCACCATATCCGTCAAACTGACGTTAGCCAGGCGAGCACCTGAGATCGTCTGAAACAAACAATGACTTAAGCCATTAAGACTGGGAAAGCATGATCTGTGTCGTTTTAGATTTCTTTGGCTATTCAAAAATAGCAGCTATCTGCTATTTTTGAAAAATTGTGAAAATGTGTGCAAATCTTTGAATATATATATTTTTTAAAGGAACATTTGTAACTCAAATCTTTGCTTCTGGGGATTCTACAAATGTCTTCTAAATCCTAACAGTTTTTTTTTTGGGGAAAAAAACGTATGTTGCTATATAGGGGGTGTTGCTCAAACTTTTTCATGTCAAGGCCAAAATGATATGCATTTGGCAGCGAACCAGGGACCCCCAGAAGCAAAGTATATATATATATTCAAAGATTTGCACACATTTTCACAATTTTCTTTCAATATCTTCTATTTTTCAATAGCCAAAGAAATCCAAAATGACACAGATGGGTATCCCGGATTGAATGGGTTAATGTCGTGTAGGGAAGCAACGTGGCGTTTGGGGACATGGCACACACGACACGAGGACCTTTTTTCAAATTTATAAGAGCAGCCTGACGCAGAGCCGTGCTCAAGTCCCAATGCAAAGACCAGACGGAATCCCATTCATCATCTCGAGTTAAGAGACGACGCCTTTAATGTCACAGTCTTGGGAATGGGATTCTGCATCATGACTTTAACCACTTAGTTGAACGGGGTCCCCCAGGGCTCTATGCCACTGTTTCCCAAACAGTGGGTTGGGACCCATCTGTGGGTCCGGACAAAGTTTTATGGGTCACAAGTAAATAAATATCCCTTTTTTCCCCTTCTCCTATACATCTTGTTTTAATTATTATTAGTTCATTTATTTAAAAAATGGTAACATTTTCATGGATTAGAAACAAATTAAATGTTTTTTCAAAAGAACTTCATACATGAAAAAGTCAAAGAAATTCCATTAATTAGAAAACAAATGTTTAAAGAAGTAGTGAATATAGCTGATCCACAAGCTTGTAGATCTGCTATTTTCACTAGTTTGGGTCCCGGGAAAACTTTGTCTTCACCGAAAAAAAGCCTGCTTGTAAGATCTGCTATTTTCAAGGCAGAATAGGTTCGCCCCAGAATAGGGAAGCTAAGGTTCATGTGGTTCAAATTGCATGACTTAAGCTGTACATTACTTATGTAATGATCGTTGGACAGGTTTCAAGGCTCCCATCCTGCATGGCCTGTGCTCGTTTGGCTTTGCTGCAAGACATGTCCTCAAGCAGTATGCCGACAATGACCCGTCCAGATTCAAGGCTATCAAGGTAATGTAGACAGACATTTCCTGCAATTACCTGAGTTATCTCCAGTTATATACATTGCGCGAGCGAACACACACACACACACACACACACACACACACACACCCCCACACACACACACACACACACACACACACACACACACACACACACACACACACACACACACACACACACACACTCTTACTGTATCGACTTCTGTAGAATAGACCAGTGGTTCAAGCCATGACCCTCCAGAATAATCATATTTGAACTGAGGACCCCCCCATCCTGATAAGCATTTGGAATGTAGGAGTTGAGGCATTACATTTAATTTGACTCGGTTCCACATAAAAATATTGCGAATGTAGCAGATCTACAAGCTCACAACGCCTTGTGTTGCGAGGTGTTGTGAGCTTGTAGATCTGCTTCTTTTTTTTTTGCCTCTTACTTTAAAATTTGGCCAATGTTTGACCAGCTTTTATTGAATAGTTTGTTTTTTGCTTTTGACGCAGTTATGGTCTTTTTCCTTTTCTTTATTTTTTGAGGTATTAAAAGGTCCTAAAAGTCCTTAAATTGTCACTTCACTGTCATGTGGGGACCCTCCAGGGGGGTCCCGACGCACAGAACCACTGGAATAGACTGTATGTATAGACTGTCTGTAGAATGTGAACACACTAATTTTACCCAATAGTATTCTACATCCAAGTTTATTGTGTTCACGTTACATTTTTTAATCACTGTTCTTTAATCTCTTGGTCCCTTGCCTCTCTAATCCAGGTTCGCTTCGTGAAGCCTGTACTGCCAGGCCAAAGTCTACAGACTGAGATGTGGAAGGAAGGGAACCGGATTCACCTCCAGTGCAAGGTAAGGTAACGTTGTCTAGTTTAGTTTTGTCAATTTGAACGTGTGAATGTTACTATTTCAGGTCCAGACTGTGCTTGAATTAAGCAATATTACACAAGATGGTGTGCCTTAACTTAACCCATTCCATTCGGGAACGCATCTGTGTCATTTTAGATTTTAGCTATAACCAATATTTTATACTTTGGCTATTCAAAAATAGCAGATCTACAAGCTCATAGCGCTGCATTGTTACAAGCTTGTAGATCTGCATTTTTTGAAAAATCGTTAAAATTTGTGCAAATCTTTTTTTTTTAAGGTTTCTTTTTTTTTCACATACAGGTCAATAACAAAAAGCATACAAAAACAGTGTATGTTACCCCTCCCACCCCCCCAAAGTTCCCGCTCCGAAAGAGCCACAACCCTGGTATCTTATTGTACCATTAACACAAAGGACAATACAAACAAATGAGACACAATTGCAATGAAAAATGAAAACAAGTCAGAAATAAATAAATAATGTATACACAGTAGAATATATATATCATTAAAGAAATATTTAAAATTAATTTAAAAAAAAACACACAAAAAAATATAATACAAAAACAAATACAGTGGGTCAATTTATGGGTCATTAATGTCAGCAGTATTCAGTCTCTCTATATATCTCTGCTGTTCGGCCGGAACCAGCTAAATCCAAAATGGTAATTGTTCAGGAAATGAAAAACAAAATATCAATTTTTCAGAAAATGTAGAAAACCTTATATTTTTAAAACAAAGCAATACTGCCTCATCAAACTTGGTATTGTGACTTTATATATTATCAGATACTTGCATGTGTCGTTATATTATCACCACTTTACCCAAATCCAGTGCAAGTGGAGTTAGGAGGTTTTGTCCATCATTGATAAGAACAGCTGGCAATGGATCTCAAAGCTCACAACACATCACAACACATTGTGAGCTTGGAGATCAGCTATTTATGGTGAGCGCCATCCTCATATACTATAGATCAAGCTGAATTCTGTACTTAAACAACTTTTATTTTAACATGCATTGTAAACAACCATGGATCTAACTGTTACCACTGTTGTTCTTCTACAGTTGAGTGCAACAAACAATTCTGCCTCAATACTCAATCATGTATTTAACAAAAGCGATCATGGCACACCAACAATAAATAAATGGCATATAAATACAAAATACATTCATGAAAAATAGAATCTGTCAAATCTGTAGCCTACTGCACTAACAATAACAACCACAGTTGAATACCTATCAACATTTTATTATCACACTGTTGTGTGTTTGTGGTGGGTGTTTCTAAGTGCTTTAGATTGTCATAAAAGCTGTGAAAGTCTTTTGGCATGATCTCCTTGAGCTCTTGGAGATGTTTGAAACAAACTCCTGCACACACTCATTCTCTGTCCATTAACATTTAAAAAGAAAACACGAGCAGATGACCTTTGTGAAGACACCCTTCTCCTCTTTACTGGGGTGACATCTATCAAACCTTGCACATACATTCTCTTCTCTTCCCAGTTTATGTTCTCCCAAAAGCATTGAAAAATCTTCTCCCTGTCTGCCTCATACAGAGCAGAGCTTCTCGAGAGCCTGAGAGGAGGGGGGAGTTGTTTGTTTTTGACGGACAGTTTGAGGGTCCAATGGAGTTAGGAGTTTTCGTCAGAGGCGCTTTTTAATACTTTTCATATGTTATTATTAAAAAAAAAATTACACAGATGTAAAGGGGGTTCAATAGCGTTGATTTATGAAAAAAAAAAAAAAAAACTGAAAATGGAGTTAGCTGGTCCCGGCTGGACACTGACGTCTCTGCTGTCTGGCCGGAACCAGCTAAATCCCAAATGGTAATTGTTCAGGAAATGAAAAGAAAACCTTATATTTTTAAAACAAAGCAATACTGCCTCATCAAACTTGGTATTGTGACTTTATATATTATCAGATACTTGCATGTGTCATTATATTATCACCACTTTATCCAAATCCAGCTCAAGTGGAGTTAGGAGTTTTGTCCAAACACAAATCCAGCGCAAGTGGAGTTAGGAGGTTTTGTCCATCATTGATAAGAACAGCTGGCAATGGATCTCAAAGCTCACAACACATCACAACGCATTGTGAGCTTGGAGATCAGCTATTTATGGTGAGCGCCATCCTCATAAGTATATATCAAGCTGAATTCTGTACTTAAACAACTTTTATTTTAACACATTGGGTGCCAGCATTTTTTCATAACAACTTACGTTGGGTGCCAGCATTCTCCCCATTGACTGCGTTTTGCTGTTTAAGGCTCTAGACTCCACGAGGAGCAAATCCATGTAAAAAAAAACATCCATTCATGTTGCGCGATGACCCTGGCTACAGCCTGGAACGATAACATTTCACTCGCGAGTTACAATGGGGGGGGATCGCGCATCGCGCATGACCGGTTTTCCTCACCGGAAACAGATTCGGAGATATAGGTGTTTTAAAGAAGGAAATAGACAGGAAGTGGATGGGAGCCATATTTTTGTTTCCGGTGATCTATCTGGCCTATCCTTCTCAAGATCACAATGGGTACTCCCAGAGCTGCTCTAGCCCCGCCCGTGTGGAGAAAAACGAAAAAAACAAAAAGACATATTTCACGGTCTGGACCGTGTTCGGCACCGGACCGCTACTCTGCGCAAACACGGTTCAGACCGTGTTTGGCACCCGATGTGTTAACATGCATTGTAAACAACCATGGATCTAACTGTTACCACTGTTGTTCTTCTACAGTTGAGTGCAACAAACAATTCTGCCTCAATACTCAATCATGTATTTAACAAAAGCAATCATGGCACACCAACAATAAATAAATGGCATATAAATACAAAATACATTCATGAAAAATATAATCTGTAGCCTATCAAATCTGTAGCCTACTGCACTAACAATAACAACCACAGTTGAATTTACCTATCATATACCTATCAACATTTTATTATCACACTGTTGTGTGTTGTGTGTTGCATGTGTGTGGTAGGTGTTTCTTAGTGCTTTAGATTGTCATAAAAGCTGTGAAAGTCTTTTGGCATGATCTCCTTGAGCTCTTGAGCTCTTCCCACACTCATTCTCTGTCCATTAACATTTAAAAAGAAAACACGAGCAGATTTGTGAAGACACCCTTCTCCTCTTTACTGGGGTGACATCTATCAAACCTTGCACATACATTCTCTTCTCTTCTCAGGTTATGTTCTCCCAAAAGCATTGAAAAATCTTCTCCCTGTCTGCCTCATACAGAGCAGAGCTTCTCTGAGAGCCTGAGAGGAGGGGGGAGTTGTTTGTTTTTGACGGACAGTTTGAGGGTCCAATGGAGTTAGGAGTTTTCGTCAGAGGCGCTTTTTAATACTTTTCATATGTTATTATTAAAAAAAAAATTACACAGATGTAGAGGGGGTTCAATAGCGTTGATTTATGAAAAAAAAAAAAAAAAACTGAAAATGGAGTTAGCTGGTCCCGGCTGGACACCGACGATAAAAATGTGCACACATTTTCACGATTAAATAAAAAATATCTCATAGAGCGAGCTTATATATCTGCTATTTTTGAGTAGCCAAAAGAAATCTAAAATGACAGAGATGCGTTAAGGTCATGACATGATGTGGTCGGAACGAGAAGATATGACCGTGTACTCAGCCTTTTCTGGATCAGGGCCCACTTGGAAATCTCGAAAGCATTTCGCGGCCCACCCATCTGACCACTTATCCCGCGGCCGATGGGCTGCCGCCGTGTTAAGTGGTCAGATGGGTGGACTGCGTGCATTTTCCAGAGCCTGTTTATTTTCACGATCAATCAGTAGATAATGTCCCGACTTAAAGCTCACCGTGAGCTTATTGAGAAGCACTACTGCATGTGTCTCTGTGATGTGTACTCTCTGCTCTGTATTCTGTCCATCCAGGTTAAAGAGACTGATGCCGTGGTGCTGTCTGGGGCTTATGTGGATTTACATGGACCACCAGAGGCTTTGCCAGAGGACCTGACTCAAGTATGTCAGGCTGAAAATAAACCATTCTGTTACTTCCTTCCGTCTTTGTCTGTCTTTCTGACTTTTTTTCAGATGCTTCCTCTGCTCATTTTTTTCTTGTAACTTCTTTCTCCGTGTAAATATCGGAGACCAAAATATAACAAATGTTGGCAGAATTATATGAAATGCTCTCAAAATGTGAATGTGAATTTCCACCTCTCTGTAGGCAGGGGGCCTTCAGAGTGAGCTGGTGTTCGCAGAGATTGGCCGTCGCATTAAAGACTCGGGTTCAGAGCTGGTGAAGAAGGTCGACACTGTGTTCGGCTGGGAGATCACCAAAGATGGCAAGACCGTGGCTCAGTGGAGTAAGTTGAGTGGGCGCATAGTGGGCGAATACAACTTCCTCTCCTATCAAAAAGGTTCATTAAAAGGTTATTATACCAGGAATTTAGGATGCCTTGAAAGCATTACATAAAATTTTACTCTTTTAACTCATTGACTGCCAGAGTTAAACATCATCTATGGCTCTGCCCTTGCCAGCGATTCTAAGCGTTTTCACTAACCTTTGAAACATCATAGAATATTTATAATATATTCTTCACAGCGATCCAATCGCTTTAAAAGACGAAAAACATTTGTGCCGCCGCGATAATCCAAACCATAGTCGTGGGCAGTTGAATGTGGCTTGTTTTTGCCAAAAAGCAACAGAAAGCAGAGACATTTCTATTTTTATAAATCCTACAAAATAAAACCAGCTCCATTTTGTTGTGATCACGTGATCTTTGGCTGTGGTCTTCATCATCATCATCATCATGATTCGCAATAGCGTAAACCATTGAAAACACTACACACTCTTCATTGTTAGTGTGAGCCTCGGGCCAACTGACAAGTGTACTCGTCAGTGGCAGTCAATGAGTTAAGGTAGGACATCCAGCTTTAGTCATGTCGCATATCATATTCATTTGTTTACTTATAATGCAGCGTCTTTGCATGGGAATGACCAAATGAGTAGATCACACTCTTGAAGCTTGGAGCGTTTTTATGACACTTACAGCTTGATGTAGTCTTTTAATTGCTACACCAATGTGGCAACAGTGAAACCAGCCGCATTCTGACCATAGCCTCTTGAAGCCAATCTCAAATGTCATTGAGTTTTGCACCAGAGTGACATAGAAATATCAAGACAACCAGTACCTTTGCCTTTTAACTCATTAACTGAAAAATGAGAGGAGAAAGGGAGACAAACGTTGTACGCTTTTGATTTTTTTTACTGCGTGGCTCCTCAGAGGCAAGCCTTCTAGAAGAGGGTGTGTGTGTGTGTGTGTGTGTGTGTGTGTGTGAGGTAATCTCACAAACTGCTGGAACGATCGGTACCAGAATTCTTCCGCAAAAATGCCAGTAGGCCACAGAAATACATCCACACATTTTTTTTCCACATACGATACCATTTCATTTAAATTCCTATAATGGAATGTCAAAGGGCCTCTGATTGGGCAGAAACCTTATAATAATACATCAGACTTCTATGCGCTTTTCTTAGTACCCAAAGTCGCTTTACAAAACAGCTTAAAATAAACAATTTGATTACCTCGACCAAATTTGGAGTAATAAAGTAATGACTGAGATCCACATGGAGCCACGCTGTTAGCACATGGATGCAAAGATCTAGATGATCGTTCTTTTTTTCCCCCTTTTCTCTTTTGAACAAACGGTAAACACAAATGGGGCACTCCAAAAAGTCTTTGTCTTCCTGCAAAGTGCATAGATTCCACCTGGGGAAAACAATTTAGCTTTACAGGAGACTCCTCATGTTTTATTCTCATCTCATCTCTGTCCTCCCTTTCTGTTCTCTCTCTCCCCTGTGTGCATCTGCCAACAGCCATTGATCTGAAGAGCGGCACCGGTGCCTTGCATAAAGGCCCGTACAGCGGCCAAGTGGACGTGACGTTCACAGTGTCGGATGGCGACTTCATGGAGGTGGTGCAGGGAACGATCAACCCCCAGAAGGTAACAAGCGCGCGAGTGCAACTACGCCGTCCCTCAGTCACATTGATGATGACACGGCTCATTAAACGCCACCTTGAGTGGCTTCTCAGTAATGGAAGCTTTTGACATGTGTGAACTGAACGGCCCGGAAATTTAAAAAAATATTTTTTTACGGCATGGCTGTGAAAGAGTTAGCTTTCTGTAAGAGGGTCTGTCCGGAACTAATCTCCAGCTAAAACGATTAGAAGATCAGAATCACTGTTCACATACCGTACACAGTATGTACTATTGTGCTGTTATATTTACTGTTGTTGGAACTTACTTTGTTTTGAATCACTTATAATGGAAGTCAAAGTGGCATGGATGACGACGTCATCGGCTAGAATCTGTCAGAGCCAAAGCCATGCCCTTATTGGATCCAGTCTTGTATTTCTAAAAAATACAATAATCAGTGAGTGAACCAAACAAAAAAAGTGAGCGACAGGGAACATGAATACGCCCACATTCTCTAAAGAGAGAGGTGATGTCAAAGCGCGGGCAAGACACTACATATCGTTCTAGTCCGATCTAATGGAGACAAAGTGATTTTGAAGAACCTGTCATTTAATTTGAATGATTTTCCCAGGGTTTTGTCATGTCAGATAAAGAAACACTGAAAGTAATGATGTCTCGGACTCGGTTCTGAAAGCACTCTGCGCTCCAATAATCAATCTGCTGGTACTTGTTATGGCCGTACTGTCCCCCCTCCCTGTGACAGGAAGCAGACGTCGCTGTGTGCAGAATTTATATGCATCCAGTAGCGCTGGATGTGCTTCTGAGTGCTTGATATTGATCGGAGGGCACTGTGTGCGCACTCTTCCTGTAGTGCGCCGCAAGGCCTCGATGATGGGACCTTTCCCCAGACTCTTCAGCAAACGAATAACGACTGTGAAAGCCTTGAAATGAAGTTGCATGACAAAAATTAGAGGGTGCAGTTGACAAGTGTTTCCATAAATGTGATCCAAGGTCATGATAGCCGTCACATTCTGATTGATTCTAGCCCATGGATGCTGTTTCCACAGTAGTTAAGTTTGCAAGAAGGAAAGCGAGAGAGATTCTTTTCTTTTTTTTTTTGCTGGAAAATTTGATTCTCTTGCTCTTCACATTGAGAATATGACTGATGTATTGCATTATTGTTCTGTTGCTGAACGAGCAAGAGTCAAACATAAAAAAACTTGCTTTGGCATTTCTATGATGGGCCAACCGGAGGCCATTTGGCACCATTACCTCCCACCACCTGTCCAATAAAAATATAAACTGCACTGTTAAGTAGTGAGAGCATGACTCTGTAAGAATAAATATGAGTGAAATGCCCTTTTCCCCCTCTTCCTCCCAGGCATTCTTAGCTGGCAAACTGAAGATCCGAGGGAACATCATGAAGAGCCAGAAACTTGAGGTCATCCTCAAAGATTATGCCAAGCTGTGAGCTCCTCAAACCGACTACTCTGTCAACATCCTGAAACCAACGCACTAACGGGGACGGCGCTTATGGCTTCCTTTCTTCCATCCTCTCCTGTTTTGATGAGCGACATTAAATATTTTGGCCTTTCAACAGAAACACATTGTAAATGATACCATAAACATATACTTCCATGTGTTGACTTAATGAGATGTGAAAAGATACTTAATGTAGATTATCTTTGATGCCGTTTTTAAAGATGTCATGATGTTTTGAAGAGAAGGCAGAGGAGTGCAAATGGAAGTTGGACTTGAGCACATGGCTGGAATTTTGTTTCAACCCTAACAGCCATTGTTCTCTGATAAAATGTGAACTCACGCTTGCCTTTGAAAATTCTAATGTGAACCCATGCGTGGGTCTTTTATAGATTTCCTCTTGTCACTTACTGGTGTAAAAATGGCATGAGATGTCCCAGAGATGTCGCATAATTGTCCATGTTTGCAATGCATAATGAGGATGGCTTCTTTGTTTTGACAGCCCTAGGGTACATATCTCTTGGTTTGGCAGTCCAAGCGAAGAGGCAATCCAAGCGAGGAGCCAAAACTCTTGTTGAAAGTATAAAAAGCGAGGAGGCAAAACAATTGTTGAAAGTGTAAAATAGCATTTACTTGTTGACTAGAAACATGTCATCTTCGTTTGTCATTTACACGGTTTGGTCCATTACATCATTACTAATATAATATACAGCTGTCCATGTTTAGACAGTTTATATTTGATACTCTAATCAATATTATACTGTAATACAATACTTATTTTTTTCCAGACACTTTAATGAATTGATAGTGATAGTATAATTTAATTAACAGAATGCCAGTGGCATTGCCAGCAGTGGCAATTACAATAAATGAAATGAATTACCTAAACTAAGCTTTAATTTTATGAATACTTGGTTTTCTTTGGCGTTGATGTTGGTCCTTTTATCATTTCTTTGCCACTTAAGACAAGTGACTAGAAATGGAATGTCAAGATGAGTGGTGAAACTAATGGGCAATAATTTCAGAAATATGTATCAAATATTTTCTAATAAATCCCAAACAATCATGAGCTGCTGTTGCCATGGCAATTAATGTCTCCAAATCTGTAACATTTATGAGCAGGGAGATGGTCAAGGTCAGCTTAACACAAAGGAAAATCTGTCCTCTGGATGAATTACTCACGTTTTACTTAAAGGTTCTATGACATTCATTTTAACTTTTTTTATTTTTAATGTTTTTTTTGGGGTTATGACCTCAATTACACCCAAAAAATCTGAACTTTGAACATTCAGTGGATTTTCTGTGGTCTGGGGTTTTCTGAATAATTAGGCTGATAAGTAATCTGAGTTTGGCCCTTCGGCAGTGAGGTCACAGTCGATTAATCCCACCCACTCTCCTCCTCGCCCCTCCCCTATCCTTTCCTTTGGGGGGGGCGGAGCAGAGGCGATGATTGACAGGCAAAATCCCTCACCAGCGACACCCGCAGGCAAAGATTTATTTTTTCATTGCAGTTGAAAAGGCTTTAGAAATGTGAGAGAAAAACACCTGCCATGGATCAATAGTGGAATTTTTTGTTAACTTTCTATACACGTTTGAAGGACTATGACAAAGACTTTTAATGTGTGGTAAAACTGAACGTCATGAAACCTTTAAGTAAAACTATCAATTGTAGAAATACTGTTACAAGTACGGTATTCAAAATATACTTGAGTAAAAGTACATTATGCAGGCTGTCCCATTTCACAAGTCTTCATATGCATAAAAAATCCAATCTACAAGCTCACAACGCACGATGCGTTGTGAACTTGTAGATCGGCTATTTTCAAATCAAAGAATGTACAGGTATATGGCTGAAGTGGTTCATGCGTGTTTTTTTTTATAATAATCAAAATCTACCAAGTAACTAGTTTTCAAATAATTGTAGTGGAGTACAGTAAAAGTACAACATTTGCCTCTGAGATTTCACATTCACCACAGTCATCCTTTGTGGAGGTCTTACCACTGTTCATCTTCCTCACCTCATCCCCCGCTGCGTTGTTTGCTGTCTGTTGAAATACAAATGTGTGCTTGACGAATGCAGTTGAACCAAGGACAAGACAGCCCACGCCGTGTTCACAATGACACAGACATTTTGCCAACGTGTTCATTTCAGTTCATCTTTTTATTACATCCTTAACATTTTATGTATATAATAGTACAATGAGATTTACATAATATCTTATTATAAAATTAGAATTATCTGAGCTCATATTCACATTTTGTGAGATTGTAGGGTGGGTGGGGAGGGGCAGAAGGTCAGATTAGAATCTAACGTTGCGGTTCTGAGTTGATAAGCCAAAACAGGCATATCCATCTAATGTGCAAAAGCTCAACACGCAGACATGTTGATCAAGTATATAGATTACACCAATCAATTAAATGGTGGGGTGAAAGTCATGTTCCTGCTCAATCTCATGGAAAGCTACAACATAATTGGCTTTAATAAAAAAAATATTCCTATCCTCCAAGTCCAACTCCTTGGACTTGGACTGGAAAATCACATTGTGCTTGGAGGTGTCCTGGCACAAACTCTGAGATGATAACAGAAGAAAAAAAAAGGCAACCACTAGTGTCAAAAGAATGAAGATCACATCGGCAATTGTTTATATTCCTATATGAACACAATTCATAAATATACTATATATTTTTTTACACAATTATCTTCATAAAGAAGCTTGTCCTTAGACACAGTTACCACTAGTCATCACAGTTATGGGGAGTTATCATGAGAAGCTTAGTTTATGGCTCTACATGTACACAAAAATGCAATAAAACGACATCTACAAAGCTTTTCTAAAGCGACAACCACCCACCCACCCCTCCCTCCTTTTAAGCAAAGCAAATACTTTCCCTACAGCTGTGCTGCAAGGTTCTCTGGGTGGTAGCTATTATGCAGTATACTCCTTATGACAAAATGGCTATGTGACAATGTGTGCTCACTTAAACCCTTCCTTTATTATGTGGAAGACATATACTTTTACCTTGATTACATTTCCAAGCATGTCCTGAAGGTAATGTTGTCCATTTGGATGGTATGTATATAAAAAGCTTTTGAATGGTTTAAAAAAAAAGAAAAACAAAACAAATGCAATAAATGTGATTACTAGAATCTGTCAAAGTCACAAAATAAGCTAAACGGCAAACCAGAACAAGCACTGTGTCAAATAAAATGACCATTATTGTGCAGTAAACCAGAACAAGCAACTGTGCCAAATAAAACAACCATTATTGTGTGGGAAATTAAAAACTATAGTTCGGCAGCTTTCAATGAGTGGTCCATATGGAGATGGAGTTTGGGGTCAAGAGAAGGGAAGTGCATTGTTGTTGGAATAAAACAGTTTCCACACCAAAATATGATTTCCTTTAAAATATTCTTATTGCCCACACCCCTACCCAATGTCAACAACAATGTTTCATTTAGGCTACATGTTGTTAAGCTTAAACATCAACATCAAGCATCTTAAAAGGAAAACAAAGTATTACTTCATTATGTCCCATACCAATAAGGGCCTTGCCATTAAATTAAAGCTACTTTGTGCAACTTAATACTACTAGTAATAATAATCATTGTCACCACCAACAGTACTGGTGCAGTGCCAGTATGGCAGAAGTAGTATGCAGAGATTAAGGACACTTAATAATAATAATAATAATAATAATAATAGTAATACCACTGGTTAAATCTAGGCCACCACCATAACAATCATGTACATAATATTACTCTTATTATGTAAGGCTCTGTGCGCTCTGACATCTAGCCTAGTTAGCAATGTTATAGTATGTACTACACTACACTACATGTTAATGCTTCACTTACTGTATGTGCAAATAGAGAAAGAGTCAAATGGTGCATTCAGGTGGTCCATGTAAATTGAGAAATAGGTAATGTCCACAGTCAGTCTTCTAGAATTTGTATCCGTAAAAGCCTTTTCCCAGCTTTATAAAAATCACAAAGCAGGGTTTATGTTTCGGTGTAAAACACTGATAGCAAGACACACTTCCAGCCAAGAGACCATGCACTTGTTCATGTCATTAAATGTACTAGTTCACAAGTTCACGTGGAACACCGGAATGCACCAGGAGTTCTTACGATTGGTTTATAATGTGCTTTGTACAACTGGCCTTAATAAAGGACAACAGTGTTGTGCAGTCTTATAATAAACAAGCTACAAGCCCCTGTACAATACTTGGCACCCCGGAAAGATACACTGTATCAAACTATATATTACCAATACTTTATCCTAAGTTAATACTTCAATCTCTAACCTCTGATCACCTGAACATTCCAATGGGATGTCCAATGAATCCAGAAGAGCTTCCAGTCCATTCCACAGTAGAGTATAGAACCCAACTATTATGATTGCTGTAGTACAACATCACACAAAAGGATATGGTGATAATACATGTTAATGATTCTGTAGTCTTATTATATATTCCTCTCACGTTTGCCTCTTTTGTGCGGGGAAAAAAAAAAGTGGTCTTCTTGGGCTTTCACTGGAACAGCTGTTCATTTTGAAACAACAACAAAACAATCTTTGACAGGGTGCCTGTCTAAACAGTTTGCTCTGACTGACCATGCCCTTGGTCCGTACCCTGTGCACGTGCCCTTGGTCCGTAACCTGTGCTCAGTTAAACTGCTTCTCTTGGTTTAATCACTCGTGTGTGCTGTGGTGCTTTCGGTACAGGCTGACCCAAGACTGTGGCTTCAGCTCCCACAGAGACCACCATAGTACCTCTGTCACTCTTGTACTGCACCGTGTTTTTAGATAAGAATCTCTCACTTGTGTGTTCAATCAAAAGATTCATGAATTTTTAGGAACTTCCTCCTATTTTGTCCAATGACAGATGTGTCATTTTAATACCATCCTTCAGTAACGCCGGGTGATCATGAGGCGTCATTGCTCCGTCATATAGCCCCCTCCTCCCATCCAAACGATGTCTGTCCATATAACTGATCAACTTCCGATGGTTTCTCAGTTATGAAGCTTGGCTCAGTGGCCCTTGCTCTGTCGCACAACGCACGCACGTCGCTGTATTAGTTTGAATACCTTTGACTGATGCCACGTTTCAACATTCCATCCATGTCTATATGATGAATTTGACGTCATTCTTAAGGTTATTGTTGTGGTTGGTGAGACTGTAGCGGTCGGGGAGGATCCTCATTTTCATGGTTCCGTCGGCGCCGCAGGAGAAGATGTGATTAGCCGGTCCCACCTCGATCTGCATGACGCCCGTGCCGAGGTTCCTGAAGATGGACTGGCGGGCGTGCTCGTTGGGGAAGGTGTGCAGCAGACACTGTGTGGACAGACTCCAAACCTGAGGAGTATGGGACTATTTTAAAGCTAGTTTATAAGACTTAATAATATAATGTTACAAACTTCTACAAATTTGTGTGAATACAGGTGTGCCATGAGATTTTGACTTGCCCGTTGGTGTGCCTTAGGCAATAAAGTTTGAAAACCACTGGTCTACCATCTAAGTGTCGGGGAAGCGGTCGACGTACCTTGATGTTGCCCTCGGCAGAGCCGCTGATGAAGCTCCCTTCGGTGGGATCGACCGCCAGGGCTTTGACCGGCGAGTCGTGGGCCTGGAAGCTCTGGCGCTGGTTCCTGTGAGCCAGTTCCAGGACACTGATCCAGCCCTTCCTGCCACCTGTGATCAGCAATTGCTGCCTGGGGGCCAAGGAGAGCACTGTAGCACCCGTATCGTGGCAGCAGAAGGCTGTGGACAGAGAGGAGTGGGGAGGGGAGGACAGGGGATGATAGTGGTGGGTGAGATGGGGAATGTGAGGGCAGGGAGAGAACGTCAGGGAAAATGAGAATCAGAATCTGATTTATTTGTCACATCACAGGTTTACAGCTGTAAAGCAGTGGGTGAATTTCTTTTTCTAGCACACGCTCCATCATTTTGTAGTATTCCGTGAAAATAGAGAGGACAGAGGTAGAGCAAAGGGAAAGAGATAGAAAACAGGTTAAATAAAACAAATAAAGACAGACATATACATAATACCGATAGCGTATGCGAGTTGGGCGCAAAGAACAAAAGTCAACAGGATGGAGTGATGTGGGGAAGGGAATGGAGAGAGGAAGATGGCATGGGGTGGGGGAAGGAGAAAGGGCGGGCGAGAGAAGGAATATCAAGTGTGGGAAGAGAGGATACGAGCCAGAAAGAGGAGAGATAAGGTTGGATTGTGTGTATTGATTGATTTGCCACTGAAAAAGCCTCCAGTCAAATCCTATAACAATAATAACAGTTATATGCAGCGCGTATCAAGACAGAGTTACAGAGTGCTTAACAGAAGCCTGTATTCCTGTGCTGTGGTTAATGCTGTGACTCACCATGTACTAGGCTGTTCATAGGGGTCACCAGAGTATCCCACAAGCACACGTTCCTGCGGAAACGGGAGAATATTACTATTCATTCCAACCTCCTTAGGTACACAATAGCCACTTAATCCATCTATTCTTAATAAACTTGACCCGAGTTGGCTCTGGTCTGCTCTTTTTTCCCCCATGTACACCAAATCTCTTCTCCGAAAATAGCTCATCTATATGCTCACATTGCAATGTGGTAAGTACTGGGAGCTGATGATAGACTCCCCCCACCTTCTCGGCTGATACCACCTATCCGACTTACTTACTTTCAGGGATGCTAGGGTTCAAGTAAAGTGAATGACATGGGAGGTGACCTTGTCAGTCTGCTAGCACATTGTCGAGGGGGTGTTCAGCGCTTAATTTCAGTTTGTGGATGAAGGGGATTCTGTGAGAGTGAACCTTTTTAGGAGTGAAATCCTGTCGTTACTTGGGTTCTTGCTTTAGCTTACCTGTTGTCTATGGAGAGGCCCGCGGTGGCGATCAACGAGGACGAGCCCACGAACATGAAGTCGTGAGCCGTCTTGCTGTGGCAATGCAGTGTCTGACACAAAGGAAACAGGGCAAAGGCTTTTCAGTCATACTGATTAACAGAGCAAGACGAGAAGGTAAGAGAACAAAATGTTGCTGTATCTGCATATTTCAACTTTTTATGTTTTATTTTTTTTGTCACACAAAAGAAGTCGAAAAAATAGCCGATGTACAAGCTCACAACGCTTCACAATTTAGATTTTGTGAAAAGTGTGTGTCTGTGGGTTTAATAAATATTGAACCAATGAAAAGTATTAACAAGAGCTTATGATAAAATAATATCTACATTGGATCCATTGGAACACAGCTTCTGTTTTCCACTTTCTGAAAAGTAAAAGTTTTGGACATACTGTATGAGGTTATTTTTCATATTATTTCACTTTGATGTCTCATTTATGGGAGAGCGCCCCCTGGCGTGATCACAGAAGCATTTCCAGCCGATTTTATTGGCTGGACTGGCCGTCACCTGATCAGGATGGGCCTGCCCCTTTTGTCAAAAGGCACCTGTCAGTGGAGCCACACTTAATGCTCTGTTTCTCTTCTTGAGAGAAACAGAGCATTAGTCCATCAGCAAAGTCGTGTGGCAAAATAGTTTTCAACATCGGACGAGATTGCATCTTGGGCCGCTGGAAGCTGCCGACGAAGCGTTGGATATTTTCAGGGGTTACTGGGGTTACGTTGATAACCTATACTTTTCATAGCTCGACGCTAAGAGAACTACACTCGGATTTTTTTGCATCGAATGCTACCGACATTCTATAGAGATCGTAAACTGAGTTCGTTTCTCTCTTTTTAGCCTCAAAAGCTACTTTATCCCGGACCTTACCACAGCCGCCTTGAACACTGTAGTGCGTAATGGCTACCGCGGTTCAATTAAAGCTGGACTTTAAAGACGTTCCGTGCTTTCAAGCTGTTCAGGAGACGACATAAGCAGGTAAGACTGACAGTTTCCTAGTCACTCTTGGAAGTGCGTGAGCTTGATTTCAGCGACATTTTCGTGCTCTTGAAAAGACGTTTCTGAAGCTGTATAGCCTGGTTCCAGCCCATAGACCCCGCCCACTCTCTGAGTGGACTGCCTCTTGGTCTGGTGTTGTAAATGAGAACCACGAAGGTTCTCTTACCTCCTAGCCGTTCAAGCTTGGTTCTAGCGCCAACTGTCCTCGACAGGACAGTTTGTATCATGTCATCATTCTTCTCGCACTTATTTTGTGTTTTGTCTTTTTCTTTGCACTATAGATGTTGTCTATGTCCTATGTATATAATGACTGAGAATGCTCTGAGCAAAATAATTTTCATTGTATTTATTTGTACAATTTATATTTATATAATTTATATTGTATTTATACATATGACAAATAAACCTGAACTGAACTCAATGAGGGGCGCAGCTCCACTGGGTCTGAATGCACTAACGCACAGATGGTCCGGAGGTCTGCAGTACGCCCTTCCCTCCATTGACTCAAATCGGATTCGTCCCTACTAGGGCCCAATCACCTGGGACCCTTTTATGACGGAGGGTGGCGAGTGTGGAGGAATGGTGTGAGACGTCTCACTATGTGCCATTCCAAGCCTCTGTGGTGGACATTCTGTCTTTCCTACACGATCTGATGGATAAAGGCAGGGCTTTTTTCCACTGTAAAGGTTTATCAGGCGGCTATTTCGGCCTGCCATATAGGCTTTGGGGGCAAAGTAGTGGGTCAACACCTGCTCATATGCCGTTTCATGAAAGGGGCTCGGCACCTCCTTCCAGTTTCTACATCTCTGTTCCCAACCTGGGATTTGACCTTGGTATTAGACTCACTGTCTCAATCACCGTTTGAGCCTCTGAGGATAAGGATAAGGATAATTCCTTTTAACAGGTCGTTCATGAAAGTCCTTGCGGTCTTGTTTCCAATGAGAACCTGTGAGCAATTAGTTTAAGAGTCTTGCTCAGGGACAAATTTCATTTCATCGACACATATGCTGGCCTGGCCTGGAATCGAACCTGGGGCAACCAGGGCCTCTGGCTCCCTAGGCGGGCTCACTAACCACTCAGTTATGGCCGCCCCTGACTGAGCCTGGTGGACATGAAATTCTTATCACTCAAGACAGCGTTGCTATTGGCCCTGGCGACCACTAAACGTGTCAGTGATATTCATAGGCTCTCGTGCACCCAGAATGCACACGGTTCGCTGATGATGATACTAGGGTGGTCATTAAACCCAACCCGGGTGTTGTGCCTAAAAATCCTTTTATCAAGTGTGTTCCTGTTGAGTTGGAGGCGTTTCACCCTCCCCCTTTTGTTTCACAGGAAGAGACAGAGGTTGCATCGTCTTTGCCCAGTCAGGGCTCTGAGAATATATATTGAAAGGTCTAGGACCCTGAGAAAGTCAGACCAGTTATTTGTTTCATGGCCTGTTCGTTGGTAAGCCCATGGCAAAGCAGAGGCTCTCTCACTGGATAGTGGAGGCCATACAATATCCTACTCTAGCCAGAAGGTCTGAGGGCGCAATCGACTAGAAGGATGTCAGCATCCTGGGCCCTCTTTAACCCATTAACTGCCAGAGGTATTTTCATATTTTTTTAGCCAGTGCCAGAGTTTTCATTGAAAAAAAAAAAGTACTCAGGAGCCGAGATACCAAAATTTTAAGTTTTAAGTTAACAAGGAAGTGGATAGGAGTCTAGATCTTTGAAAAATCATATCTCCTTGGTCTTTGGGTCAAATTGAAAAAAAAATAATAAAAAAAAAAAAAATATATATATATATATATATATATATATATATATATATATATATATATATATATATTTACTTTTTTTTTTTTGTTCACGTAGATCTACGCGATTGGCACGTGGCGGCTTTAAATAGGTTCGCGTAGATCTACGTGATTGGCAGTGAATCAGTTAAAGGGGTCTCCATTATGTCACTGCCCTTGGACATAATGGAGACCCAATGGGGATGTTCGCACTGCGGCAAGCGGTGTGGCTCCACTCACTGACAGGCGCCTTTTGACAAAAAGGGCAGGGCCATCCTGATCAGGTGACAGCAAGTCCAGCCAATAAAATCGTCTGGAAGTGTATAGGTAATGCTTCTATGATTATGCCAGGGGGCGCTCTCCCATTAGCGAGACATCTTGCTCATAATAATCACATAACCGGGGTTACGTTTGTAACCTATAGTTTCCGCCCGGCAGCGACAAAAAGTGAGGATGAAAACAGCTGAAATATGGAAAGGTGACAAAATCATAACATTTCTTACTAGGTAGGGTTTAGGTGGATTCCCACTAGTGTTGGTCTGCCAGAGACTCAATCCGCCGTCAGCATCTACAATACCAAACTGTGTGGAGACAATATTGTACATTTGTCAGACATAAGACATGGGTGAAAACAGGAGTGAAAACACTTTCAGCAGATGGTTAGGCAAACACAAATGTGTTAAATATTCACAACAGTAAGGCATTTGAATATTTTTGCTAGAGACTGACAGATAAGAAATTATTAGCACAGTACGAGCACCCGCGGTGTAAAGCTATTAGCTTTGAGCCACTTGTGTGCCTGATTTATTGCCTCAGAAGTTAAGGCAACGCTTTAATGTGTAACTAGAAATTGAGTGCTCCACATGGATCCAACACCCCCCTCCCAATATTTGAAGCGTATTACATTTTTGACTCTTTTGCACAGGACTGGCAAGATAAAACATTAGCGGCGTGCAAGCAGCACAGACTCAGAAAATGATAACGCTGGAGGGCGAGTTATAAAAAAGAAAGAAAAAAAAGTGAATCACTGGGCTGCGGGCGAATGTGGAGAAAAAGAATTCCTCACTGAGCTTCATGCCCAATGGTGTCGGTTGTTGAGAGAACGTGTGAAAACGTTGCTTAATGTGATAGCACGGCTCAGCTGCTGCCCATTCCAGGTTAATGTCTTTTTCTCAGATTATGTTTAAGAGCCTCAGAAATTGTCATTTTTACTACTGTGACATCAACTCTCCACTCATATCCAGCACAAAGTAAATCCTTTGCAGACGAGACACAGGAGGACGGCTTCTGCTCTGCCATTGTTTGCCTGCGTTGGCTTTGTATGCATAAATGTATTATATCTTACGGTACATAACTTTAACCTACCTTATTTCCCTGATGATTGAATCGAATCCTGGTCACTCTGGAATTTCCTGGGCTTCTAAAGCAGATGATCTGCTGAGAATGGCCCCACTCAAACATCCTCACGCTGCCGTCCTGAGCCCCTGTTAGGTCTGCAAATGAGACAACAGGAAGACAAAAACTAACACATTTAATTTATATTGAATTCATTATTGTCTCCTTCAGGCTGTCCTCCATCCGTGTGTGTGTGTGTGTGTGTGTGTGTGTGTGTGTGTCCGTCGCCCCCTCCGTCTGTGAACAGCTACCGTAATCTCCGGCACCGTTGGTTTGATCGCAGTGAAACTGTGCACACACACTCCCTGGATGCTAGGGCATTCACAGAATAGTCGAATATTCGAATATTCGAATATCAAACCGACTATTCGACTATCAAACCACTATTCGATTATTCGAAAGAAAAAAAAAACCTTTTTTTTATTTTTTTTAAGATTTTTTTTTTTAGTGGCTTTTCTAGAGCAGACACACAGCTGTGAGCTCTGGTGTGACGTCAACTCGCATTCCTTGAGTCAAGTCATCAATGCCATTGAAAAAAATAAAATAATAATTCTTTATTTTTTTATTTTTTTATAATCAAACCGAATAATCGACTATTCGAATACTATTGGGTCGAATAATTCGAATACCATAAATCACTATTCGTTAATGCCCTACTGGATGCCAATTCAGAAATCTGCCCCAAATCTTTCACATGGGCCTGTTATAGTGCCACCAGGCGGCCGCTTTTTGCAAAACTCATTTTTTGACAGTACTCCTACAGATTTGATCAAAACATCACGCAAATCGGTACACAGTATCTCTATAGTCATTAAACAAGAATGGCTTCCAAAGTTTGCAGGAGTGCTGAGTTTTGAACAAAATGCCTCAAATCATGAACACAGTGTGCAATTTACGTGAAAATGCACGCACATTCTCACTAGGCAAAGGAAGAAATGCCTCTTGAAATCTTTCAAATCAGCCTCATCGTGGTGCTATAACAGGCTGATTCGTGTTTTTACCTAGAACTACACCGATCTGTGTAAAACTTTGTATGCACACTCCCCAGAGGCCAAGGAAAAACCTTTGCCCTGCATTTTTCACATCTTCATTTTATAGCGCCACCAGGAAGTAAAACATATTTTTGGATATTACTCCTTCAGATTTTATCCTAATGTCACACAAATCGGTACACATGATCTCTATAGTCATGTGATCAAGACGGATCAGTTAGATTTTTCATATTCCATCCTGATTAGCTAAGATTGACATCTAAAGTTTGCAGGAGTGGCCCGTTTTGAACAAAATGCCGCAAATCATGAACGCAGCGTCCGATTGCGGTGAAACTTTGCACGCACATTCGCACTACGTTGAGGAACAAATGCCACCCTTTCAACATTGCCCTATTATAGCGCCACCAGGAGGCAGATATTTGCAAAACATCTTTTGCAAAAGATTTTCTTCTTTAACTCTTCAATTTGACCTTGTTGTCATGTGTTGTTTGATGTTTGAAAATAGCTCAAAACCAGTAGTTTCAAACCAAAAAACATTGTGAATTGTTTGTCCGTTTCAATTTTAACATTGAAGTGGATGGAGCAGCAAATCTTTGGAAATTGTTCTCCTTATTCGTTTGGAATATCGAAAAGGTGTCAATACTAAATAATTAGAGAATCTTTTTATATATATATATATATATATATATATATATATATTTTTTTTCAGGACGTTTTTAAACGTCTTTGGCAGGCAACAGCTAATTTCTCAAAGACGTTTATAAACGTCTTTGGCAGTTATAGAGTTAATTACTCCTACAAATGTTGTCCAAACATCACGCAAATCGGTAAATATCTCTTTAGTCAAGAGATCCAGACGGATCCGTCCGAATTTTCACATTCCAGCCTGATTGGCGAATTCCGAACATTGCTGGCCCACACTAACCTACCTGACCTGGCGGAGACCTGTGCTCCGAGGAGCACTTTTTCTAGTTACTGTATTGTACTGTACTGTATATACAGTATTATACATATATAAGTATAACGTTTACAGCTAACTGATTAGCAGCCAAGTGGTGAATACGTTCACAGTCAGATTGGCTAGCAATGGTAGATCACTCCAGCCTTGGAGAAGGCAAAGTAGATCACATCCTCGAAAAGGTTGCCACCCCTGACTTAAGCCCTATAATATACTTAGTCATACAATAACTAGCAAAAATAGCATATCTACAAGATCACAATACGTCACGACGTGTTGTGAGCTAGTAGATCGGCTGTTTTTGCTTATAATGACGTGCCCCATATAGGGACACAAGGATGAAAGAGGTTAAAGGAGGTTTATTCAAGGTTTACTTTTCTTAAAAGTGCTCGTCAGTGGTCACACGGGTACTCACAGTAAGGCAGTGTGGGATGAGAGGTCATCCTTCTCACATTGTTGAGGTTCCTCTTGATCAGCTAGGGAAAATAAAAATGAGGAGGAGTTGTAAGTGGAGATCATGCTGAAGAAAAGCGTGTAGGATTTGATTCGGGTGAACCGTCCGCCCCTTGGAAACTTACACCGAGCAAAGCACACAGAACACAAAGTTCCACAAGCTGAATTAAAAATGTAATATCGTGGCTCTGTTATATCTTCAATTCAGTTTGAAATGACAATTTACCTTGGATGTATTTAAATGCTTTGAAATTGAGCTGGGACATATCTATGTGCGAAGAGTATTCCATAATGTATTGTTATGACCATACCATCAAATCAACATTAAATCACCACTAATGCTTGATGTTTTTTATTGCAGAGTCATCGTTCGTTATGCTTACGTCAATGTCAAACCAGTATCCTACCAAGGCATATCTTGAACTGCTGTGTGTACAGTATAGAAGGAGGGATTTATTTATTATTGTTGAGTAGCATTCTACCGAATCTCTGTCCACTCCCTCCACTCGTCAAGGGCAGTGACATAAGTGGGTGATCTGCACAAACGTGACTCACAAGACATTGAGTCATGACTCACAGTATTTGGAGTCAAAAAGGCAACGCTTGCCAATTGCACAAGATAAAACCTCCACTTTCTGACACTCACGTGTCAGCTACAACAAAGTGGTGTGCAGCAACATGAAACGCTTTCTGCTTTCTTTACAGGCATCTTGGCAATATAAAACATCTCAGTTCCTTTATAAATCGATGGCTAGACAGCATAATGTTAGACCTATGATCCCTTTGGTCTATCCCGGCCAGACAGACATCAATGAATTTTTAACACTTCACCTTGAATTATACCTTGACCATATTTGCTTTGAGTGCAAAGTCAAGGCCGAGTATGAGCCTTTAGAGATACTCCAGCGGCAGAGATCAATTCGAGAGAAGCCGTGGAGTATGCAATTATCTTGACAATATTGTGCCTATGCTACAGTAATCCAGAAAAACAGGGATGTGACCGGGACAATGCAAGAAAATTGTGGTGCATGGTAGTGGGGGCATGACCTGTCATGGTAAATAAGTAGGATTTCTCATGGGGTTCGTGTTTCCCTGTTGGTGTGGTTTTCACTATTATTGTGTGCGTTCAAGTCACATAACTATGTGGATTAGAGTCTTATTTGTTGTAAGGCTGCAACAACGAATCGATTAATCGATAACGAATTTGATAATCGATAATCGAAACCCCCCCCCCCCCCCCCACAAAAAAAAACGTAGATCTACTTGATTGGCAGTGAATGGTTATATTTGCATTAACGTAGATCTACGTGATTGGCAGGGAATGTGTTAAGACCGTTTTTCTAATATTTCTATTTTTAACATTTTGGACAAAATAGCCAATTTTACATCGAGGTGCCTAATTCTCCCTTGTGCCCAGAGTTACCCTTTAGCCTAAAATGTTTTTTTTATCAAATCAAGCAGTCAGAAGAAGATAAAAGGTACCATAAGGTGTCTTTTATTTATTTTGATATGTATTTTATGGGTAGTAGCTTAATCAGTAGCTGAGCTACTGATTAATTATTCATCTCTATTGTCTTTATTGTTAGATAGAACATGCCTAAAACAACCTAAAATCTATATTGTAAGGTAATTGCTAAATAAGATAATCAGATTAAACAATAAATAGTTAAAATAATCGACCGATTCATCGATTATGGAATTAATCGTTAGTTGCAGCCTTAATTTGTTGTGCAACAAGTTGCATAGTGTTCAGGATGTGATGTGATGTGGGTTTTGAGCCCAATACTGTATCATTCTTTCTCCTTAAAAAAAATTATGACTTTAAATTCCTTTATTTATTCCTTTATATGTAAAGCACTTTGAATTGCCTTCATGTATAAGATGTGCTAGACAAATAAACTTGCCTTGCCTTTTTATGAGTAAAGAAACTAATCATAAGCAAGAGTAGATTGAGAGGCTCACCACAGAGGCTCCCCTGCCTGTCTGCAGGCCCCCGAGCCAGGGCATGTTGATGGGAGTGCCAGGACTGCTGTGGGTGTACGGTGTGGTGCCGTGGAGGGTTGCAAAGTCCTCGCGCGAGTGGACCACGAGGAAATCATCGTTCCCAGTGCTGCGGAAAAGCCAAAACCAGCAGTTAGAAAATGTTTAATCACTTTGGAAGAGAGGATATATCAAACACTTATCTTCTCTCTAACAGACATTTCATTGGGGCTGCCAAGACCAAGTTAATAGAGCAGAGTTTGTGAATTTGCCAATTGCTATGTTCCATATTATGCATGTTCTGATACCATTTCATTAAAAAAAGGATTGGACCTCATGTGGGCAGGTGGTATATGGTCAGTGCCCTGCGTGTGTGCGTGCGTGCGACCCTGCCTCCAGACATAAGTCTCATCAATAAACAATACAGATTGCACACACAACGCTGAGATAAAAGGCAGTGCAAAAACGCACACACACACACACACACACACACACACACACACTCTAACTGTCATAAAGTTGTATATAAATTTGAATCTGAACATGGCCCCCCTTTCATCTCTTGCCTGTGGCTAGTGAACACCCATACCTCTTGGCTTCGGCCTCCATATCGTCATCGATCCACGTCAAGATCTGTGTGGCATAGATGGATGACACGTCCAGCTCCTGAATGTCGTGGGTGGACGCCATGACTAAACAATTGCGATTCGCCTGGGAACCACGAGGGAAAAAGAAAAGTGGGAATGAAACAAGGGAGAGAAGAGAGACATTATGGACAGAGGAAGAGGGATGATTTTGAGAATCGAGGGGAAACACAAAACGGAAGAGATGAAGGGAAAGTTTCTCATCCTCCATTCAGCCCATGGCCATCGACTCATCCAGCTCTCTGCAGTTTAATGATGACCTGAGGTGTGCCTCCCTCAATGGTGGGGAGCTAAAACATTCATTGCCAGTGCAAGAGCAGTAAATCTCTCGCTATATTCAAACAAAGACGACTCTAGTTGAGCAACATCAAAAGGGCTAAAATATGTCGCAAAGGTACTCAAAGGGGATCTAAGAAAAACTAAACAAAAAACAATTAGGATTTAGCGGTTCTCTGCAGATGAAACCCTGTAGAAAACTAATGATCAGTTTACAGTTACACTAAGCTCAAGTTTTAAAGAGTTTCTCTGCTGCATCATGTGCTGCTAGCACACAGTGGCTTCTTAAAATTATGTTGAGGTGTTTTTATCTGCTTGCTGAGAGGTGAATATTTTCACCTGGGAAGAAACACTTTGGTGGACACACAACCGATGTTTTTTACCCTGTCCATGTTTGTGTGTGTGTGTGTGTGTGTGTGTGTGTGTGTGTGTGTGTGTGTGTGTGTGTGTGTGTGTGTGTGTGTGTGTGGGTGGGTGGGTGGGTGGGTGGGTGGGTGGGTGGGTGTGTGTGTGTGTGTGTGTGTGTGTGTGTGTGTGAAACATAAATGGACATAAAGGGACACCACAAATGCTACTCACGTCACAGTTTCTTTCTTCTACCAAATAAATATGCCTATGGAAACGTACCTTGTTGATGGCAAAGGCTGTGATGATGTCTGATTCTTTGTGGATGATGCGTGCCTTTCCTCCAGGGTAGCCCAGATCTGCTTCAATCTGCAGAGGTAAATGTACATGCATGCAACCACACGTTAAGAAACGAACCAGCTCTCCGTCACCAATCAATATACTGTAGCTCAAACCTATGCAAACATTTTCTCAGGGCAAATGGGGGACCTAACCACTGTACAACACCCTACTCTCACCTTAAAGATCCAATGACTAATGCATAATTGGAAAAGGACCCAGGAGATGTACTCTAAGTTGAAGAGTGTGTGTGTGTGTGTGTGTGTGTGTGTGTGTGTGTGTGTGTGTGTGTGTGTGCGTGACGTGTGTGATGCCTTGGGGGTTAGGGTACATGCAGGGAGTGCATCATCAGGCTGCACTGTTACTGTATGCTACGGCAGCCAACATACGGCAGCCAACATACTGCAGCCAACATACTGCAGCATGGTTAGTGCTGTTAGTTATCATGACCAACAAAAACAACCCCTAAACAATCAGCACATGTAGTACATGTTGTGCCATAAAAGTCCAAAGGGGGTATACAGTATGGAATAGTACAATAGGCTACATCAATGCATTATGTATAGGGATGTTGCATTCTGAAACAGTAGCCATTTGAAATGAGGCACACATAGTTTCAGCGTAAGATTGAATTACACTCTTTATTGGGATTATACAATGGTAAAAGACCACATCTTTGTCTGTCAGAAAGAATGCAGTCAAACTCGACTCATGGAAATCCAAATAAGGTGGTTTACCATTTTTAGCAGAGCACATCTCTGTGGGATGCGTATTCACTGCGACAGCGTTTGGGCCCATTAATCAGAAGCTATTCAGCTTCATAGCATGTCCTCTGAGAGGCTGGGATAATTAACACTGGGCCAAACGGACGAGCTACAATGTAGCAGCCTCGACAGAGGAAGCTGGAAGATTAGCAAACCTCTACATACTGTAGCATCATCACACAGCATAATGAAAGATCTACAACTGAACTGGGCCTCACATGAATATTCATACAGCTCAACATAAGACTTCAGATCAGAATATGACATGAACATACACAGCTCATGGCCCCCGTTAGCACTGATGGACATTTTTCATGTCTCTTACATTATGTGAGTCAGACCGTATCAGTTATTCAATGAGGTGATGTGGGTGCTCTCATCTGTAGCCTACTGTAAATTCTGCACCCGTTGCACTAAGGCATAGTGAAATATGTTTCTGAAATGGTTAGACTGAATACTGGGCTGTTTTTGCACGCTGCTAATGTTTACCAGGCTCTTTTTGCAAGAGTTAAAATAGCATTTACACATTTATTTGGGAACACGCTAAGAACGCCCTGGATAAAAGCCTTCCATGTACAGTTAAAGGCTGAACACATACAAGTACTAATTCAATAATTAAACTGCCATGGTTCATACCCAAAATTCTATTTCCCATATTCACCACCAACATGCCCTCCCCATTCAAATCACCACCAGTAGCCAAATCAAAAGCAAAAATACCAATATAATACCATACCATATTCCAAGTCTCGTCCATCCCTGAACATTTCATACTGTCAGTCTGGTCCTCGACGGACTTTAATTGTAAAGGGAAGGAGCACAACACATAGGAGGGAGAGACACACACACACACACACACGCACACACACACACACACACAAAACAACAATAGTGATGAAACATGCAGTCAAACACAAAACAACACACACACGGAGAGTATTACTGGGCTGTTAATCAAACAGGTTGAATCAATTAATAGCGACACCATTTGAATACAAATAAAAGCATTATTTATGCAGTCAGTTGGGGAACATACAAGTGGCTGGCACGCACACCAAAAACATTAAAACCACAGATGAGAATTAGGAGACAGTAATGAGAGACAGTAATGACACAGTTTGCATAGGGGTGAATATTAAGATGTGTTTAGAATGTAATCTTACAAAATGGCTAAATGTGTTGTTAAAGGTGCAGGGTGCTCCACAGTACTACAGACAGTTCATGCAGTAGTCGCAGTAAAAAAAAAGAAGCAACAACAAACCCATTACCTCGTTTTGGTCCCGTCTCTTAGTGAAGATATTTCTGATAAAGGTTTCCTGGATCTCCTCCTGTTTGACCAGGTACTGCCACAGCCGTTTCACGGGCAGTGCAGAGTGGTGGCTCGACCTGGAAGGTTAAGACAGACTCTCCTTATACTGATACTAATGCTTATCACAGCCATTCTTTGGTGAAACACAATTAATTGAGCTCATAGTCCATTCAATAAGGATTTAGTGCCAGCGGGTGCCGATATGAATATGTATTCGGTGCTTCAGGCAAGTTACATCAAATGTGCACTCCGCTGTTCATCCAAGAACAGCGACCAAAGAGATATGTTGAAAGTTAGAGCGACCGGGGCACTTGTGATTGCACTTAAGGATAGATTTAGACCTGTGAATGTACAGAGACCCTGAGGGGCACTTCTTCACCCCATTACACTGGTAAGTGTATGATGTGCAAGCTCCACACATCTGCTGCTGGAGGCAAGTTAAAAATCAAACAGAATAGCTCTCACTTGTCCCCATGTTTGACCGCTCAAGGGTATGTGTGATGTAAAAAAAAAAACATAACCTCCAAAATAAAACATGGCTCTCATCTATTTGTAGTGCTAATCTAATTTGTCTCTCTCCAGGGTCCATGAGGGAGAGAACAAAAGACAAAGACGGTTAAGAAAAGAGTTTAATTAATGTGGAATTCTATTCTCAATTGAATCCACTCTAAAACAATTTAAAACCTCTGATTCGTTTAGAAACGATAGACATTATAACCGGTGATACAGTATTTTATAAAGGAACACCATGAATCAACAGACCACAACTAATGGTGTATACCTGAATGGTGTGTTCGATGGTTCAAACAGGGCCTTGTGTCTGAGGAGAGCTGGGCCGGGGGCAGCCGTGTCATCCTGGGGGTGTGTGGAGATGTACTTGGAGGGCGGTCCTCCAAAGATCTCCAGCCTCTTCTGAAGGACCTGTTCCCAGCGCTGTAAGGTCTTCAGCACAGCATGGCACAGAGGAGAGCCCACAGGCAGATCTGGACACACGTACAAACGCAAATTACGGACACACGTACACACACACACACACACACACACATAGTGTGTGAGTTTATATGGAAAGGTAAGTGAGCTTGGTATGCTTAGGAGTGTGAATGCCTGACCTTTGCATGTGTTAAAAAGAACTCAAACCCCTGACATTAAGCAAAGTGCATTTGGCTCAGGGAACAAAAGTTAGAAGCCTGGAAAGAATGTAAGTGCTACAGTGACCTTACAGTGGTACAGTAGCTTGAAAGCTTCAGTCAGAGGGTTGAGTCCTTTGGCAACAGTGAGGGCCTGAATGAAGCTACAATGGACTAACAGCTTGCCCTTAGTTTGTCAGTGAGTTTAGTGCATACCTAAAAGGTCATGTCCTGCCATTGGGTAGAAGGACTTGAGATTGCACAGGACCAACTGAACCATCGCTAGGCGCATCAGACACCAACTAAAACAACAGAAAGAGAACAGCACACCGTACATCATTACATTAAAGTCAGAACCAGTGGCTGACCAGTGATTTGACTGGAAAGCATCCTCCTCAGCAACCATTCTGACAACATAACCAGGCCACTGCTGCTGACTTTGTATCAAGTTCCAGAGACAAGCTATTTGCTGTGATTTTTAGAATTGACTCGTAAATATATTTTTAACAAATACAAATTTAAATGACAAAAGGGCAATTTAGGGTTTTTCTTTTGTAGTTATAACATTTGCTTGTTATGGCAATTCCACAGCCTGTGTACCTGTAGGAGTTATGGTTGGAATGTTCCCTTAGTGGGGAGTTGGGGTCAAAGACGTCTTCGTACTCCTCTTCATCTTCATCTTCGTCCTGGCTGGCCTGGCTCTCCTCTGAGTCGTACTCGACTCTGCTCTCGGATGGTGGAAGGCAGGGCTATGGGGCACAACAACAACATTGAGATTTTATTTATATTCATAAATAATTGAGGCACCAATTCTGTTTTGGGCTGAAATTTCCCTTAGAAACTATGATAATACAACAGACTGTTGGGACCACGCAGGGTAATTAACCCATTTTCTATTATATTTGTGAAATTCAATACGAGAAATTCTCCAGACAGAAGATCAAACATGACTATTTAAGATTCACACTATATCAGGCCATGAAAAAAAATATCTAAATAGGCCTAAAAGCAATGAAAAGGAGTAAATAAGAAAGATTTAGTTTTTGTTGTAGTAATTATATTCTGAAACAATATTACTTGAATAATACGCTCATAACCTAGGTTATTTGTCAATACTTCTTTCTCCCTGCTTCAGTAGAACAGTTGTACACTCTGGTTACCTTGGCGATGAAATAGTCCCAAATGCTAAGTTCCGGAGGGACGAAGCGTTCCTTAAAGATGGAGTGGGCTTCATGCTCCACTACCGTCTCAGGCCTGGGGCAGGTGGGGCTGGCTGGCCTCTCCCTTTCTGCCCACGCCTCCTCCCTGGAGCTGCTGCGGGAAGGACGCATCCTGAAACGTCTGGACCTCCGCTCTGAGGGCTCACTGGCTGGTGAGACTGGAGCAATCACAAAAAACAAAGCAAAAAAAATAAATAAATAGATACGAGCATCATTTCATGACATACAGTACTAAATTATGGATGGTCCAAAATCCAGTACCATCCAGGCGCGACTAGAGGCCCTCAGCACCTTCTAACACTCACTAGTGATAAAGTTAACATCAAAGTTTTTTTTGATAACTTTAGAGAAGTTACGGCAAGCTTGCATCAGTATCCCTCTGTTCACTGTGAGAGACAGAAAAGGCTGGAGAAAGCATGAAAGAGACAGGAGCATGTCGTTTTTTTTCTGTCATAGGAAGACAGACACAAATAGGCCTGGCTGGCCTTAAGTAACTTGGCCGCAAGTAACCACCCCAGCAGTATAAGCACAACCAGACATCATACCAACCTGGCTGTGATGATTTTGCAGGGCTATTGTGTTTCTCTACGACAGGCGTGCGAGCCCCTCCTCCGAAAACGGTCACCCACAGCTTGCTGTTGAGTGGGTGAGCTACGATGTGGAACAGCTCGTTGCTGGAGTGGGTGGCCAGGCCATGGACAAAGAGGCTGAGGAAGACAGCGGTCAGGATCTCGCAGAGTAGAACAGACAGACCTGGCTGGCTCTCCTCGCCTGCCGAGTTCAACAGGCGGATCAAAGAGGCGATACCTACAGTGCAACCGAGGGGATGAATGATGTGAACAATGGTTACATGCACACAATAATGCAATTTAATTTCTGTAATAGTCTAATAATTAATTTTCCATCAAATTTTTTTTTGTTATAATATCAACTATGTATAGAATATTGTCAAATCCATGATGGGCATGCCCATCATCAAGAGCCACTTAGGCTCGAAACGTCAAGTACTACGGCGGGCGCCCTTGAGCTTACCTGTTCTAATGAACCCCAGGTCTTTAAGTTGGTCAAAGACCTAATATGTCACCACTGCTAAATTTACACCCATTCAGACATTTCAAGGGCAAAGAGAGGAGACACAGGTGAAAAAAGTCAGGAGTCGGATTCAAACTCTGGTCCACTCGGCTCACAGGGGGCACATCATCTCCTGGCTGAGCCAGGCACGAGCCAGGCACCCCCCCATTTGTTTCTTTCCTCACATCTAGATGTTTAATGTTTAAAATTATTAAATTCCTCTTCTCCTCTCCTCTCTTGTCTCTTCTCCCCTCCTCTCCTCTCTCCCCTCTAGAGGCTCACTTCTAGATGTTTAATGTTTATTGTCAGTTGTTCCTCTCCCCCTCTCCCCTCTCCCATTTTATGCTTGACAATCATTTATTTTTGGCAAGTGACACCGCCATGCGACAGACTGTAGCATAAATGATGGTTTACCTGGCCACTGTGCAGGAGAGGTATTCGGTTGGGCAGTCTCCTCCATGCTGACTGTTCTCATTGGCTGCTTCTGAGACAGCAACACACTCTGGTACACAATCCCTGTGAACTCATTCACGTGGCTGTGGGAGAACGTATGCAAGCACATAGACACAAAATCAGTATGAGAGCAAAACGAAGACATCTACATAAAACATGAAGTACAGTACTTGGGAAAAGTGGGGAAAGTAATGGGGTTACAGAAGGTGGTGTGAATATATAATGTCAAAAAATGTTTTAACTTTGTTGCTAAATTAGGAAAATGTCTCCCTAACAAAAAGCTGCAGGTTTGCCAAATCGCCAGTTGAGATCGGTTCCAGCAAAGACAGAAAGTACCAACAGGCTACCACTGTAGTACATTTCCCTGTCTTATAACGGCTTGCTTACAATAATGAATTCAACAAACGTTCCTATGATATGAGCCATATTTCGCACATCAAAAGGGTTTCTTCAGCGTGCGGTAAATGAATTTGAGTGGTTAGGGGCTGAGAACAATGGGTATGGGGAATACTGAGAACTCAACCCGACAGGGGGTCTATTAGTTTGCTTTCTGAGAGTCTTTCTGTAAGCTCCTGTCAAAGAACCAATTGCCTCCACATCAGAGAGGAACATGTCAGTCGAGAGGAACATCGCTGAGAGGGGAGACACGGTACGGGATGTGATGCCTTCATCCAGATTTGATTGCCAAATATAACAGCGCATGTCAGCTATTGCAAGATAGTCAGAGAGTACAGCTCTGAATAGGGAGAGAGATAGATACAGTAGAGAGAGAGCGAGCACGAGAGAGCGAGACAGAGATGTGTGTGGATCAGAATTTTGTCAGCTTGGCTGAAAGGGTCAACCCCACAAGCCAACATTATGAGATTCCCTCTATGACATTCACTTATATACAGTACATACACTCTATCTTTATCCACTCCATGCCCCTACCAAACACAGCCACATATCATGTTACAATTGGGACTTGAACAGTAAACTACCGAGGCTATTTCTAATTTCACTCTCTTTGTTATGGTAATGATGTTATAAGCTCTCTTGGTTTATGGCAACAGAGGTTTCTTGAAACTGCGCTTCTGTGTGGTGTGTGTGTGTGTGTGTGTGTGTGTGTGTCAGAGCTTTAATCGGGCCTAAATATTTGAGCCCGGCTCGACCCACCCCGACAGAACGTCAAGCCCAGCCCGATACATAATTGAAATTGGGCCCAGCCCAGCCCGTGTAACCCGTCATTTTTCTAAACAAGATAAATTGCTGCATGCAGCCTTTTTTCTCATAACATTTTGGTATTTCGTTAAGAACAGGAGTCATTCTACCCTATTCCAACAGTCTATATTTAAAAAAAAAACAGCTTGGAGCAAATAGGGCTATATAAATATATACAATTAGGTAGGGGTGTGCGTGGATATTCAATTAAACGGGGCTGCCCCTACTAACCAACCGTTTGATGGAGATGGAGAAATCACAACCAATATAAAGACCTGGATGTGAATCGCCCATGTTATCTCGTACTGCCCGCTGCCTGTGCTCCGGTCATTTGAAGAAATAATCCAACATTTACTTTGAGGTGAGGAAGACATGAAGAAAGCTTTTCAATCTCAATAGTTTGTCTGAAGATCCATTCTATATGTCATGTTATGGTTTAAACTTTAAGGGGGGCTCTGACTTGCACTGCTGCAGTGACAAGACAGCTGATTGATTTGACCTACTTTTGCTGTGCAATGTGATGTAATTAATTATCTGGGAGCAGGTGTGTAAGATTCCAATAGTATAAATATTTTAAATGGCTTTACTCTTCCGGATCTGACTAATATGACAAGTTGCGAACTGCGAATTGTGAACACAATATGCTACAAATTAATCAATATAAAATGTATTTGGATAAAAAAGAAAAGAAAAAGTAGTATTTTGTTGCCTAGCCCAGCCCGACCCAAAGCCGGACAAATACGTGACCAATTGGACCCGGCCCAGCCCGTGCCGACGGGCCGGGTCGGGTGAGTGAGTGAGTGAGAACAGGTATGTGGAATGCGGAAACTAAGCAAGAAAAGAACTGCAGAACTCACTCCATCATTGCTCTTGAAGTTGTGTGTAAATATCTCTGGTCAAGAGCAAGCCCTGGATGCAGCCAGCCAGTTACCCAGTCAGTCAGGAGTGATGAAAGTGCAACTTTAAGATGTTTAAGCCAGAATAATAAATAAGTCTTTTCCCTAGTCTCATGCCCTTAAAAAAAACATTTTCCCTTTCCCTGTGTGACATTTTTCACTGTCACAAGCAATTCTATTTCTGGGGTCACAGCACCATAGCTCCGAGGTTCATGATCCGGTCAAAGCCAGAGTTAAAAGGATTCTGTAGCGCAACAAGCACTCTGACAGACAACCGTGACAGACATTCTCACAAGCAGCACAGCTGTAGCCAACAGTGGCGCTTGAAAGTTTGAGAACCCTTTAGAATTTTCTATATTTTTTGCATAAATATGACCTAAAACATCATTAGATGTTCACACAAGTCCTAAAAGCAGATAAAGAGAACCCAATTATACAAATGTGATTTGGAAATTATCCAATATTGTGTATCTGTGAGTGGCAAAAGTATGTGAACCACTAAGCTTAGCAGTTAATTTCAAGGTGAAATTAGAGTTCAGTGTTTTCCATCACACAAATAAACAAACAACCCAGTTGGTTTGACAATAGGCTTGAGTAAAAAAAGAGAGAAAAACTCAAACTAAATAAGGAGCAAAACAACAGCAGGTGAACCTACAAAAGGGAGAACATGAATTACCAGGGCTCACAATGCCAACACATCAAAATGTGTATTGAAATGATACATTTTGATGTTGTGACCCTACTCACCTCTCTGGTATGAGACATTAACATGTATGATAACTCAAAAAGGTGGGCAAGACAACAATGGGGTTCCAACACACAGAATGAACAACAATACAAAGCTAGACCAAATGGCATTCGACTAAGTATGCAGTCTAAAAAAGGCTGATTTGGGCATGTTTAGTGATCATTTTGAATTCATACCTATAACATCAAATATCAGACAAAGCACAGGAGCCAAAAGAGTGAGCATAGGCACACAGAAGCCTTATAATCTGGCCCTGATTACAGAATTGTTTGAGAGGAGGATTCAGGGCTGAGGATGTGTTCCCTACACAAACGATTTTTTGGCTGTTTATTTAAAAAGGGTTCACAAACTTTCAAGCACCGCTGCAAAGCTCTGACCAAGCCCAATTATTTGATTAGTAAAAGCTAAGCTTTTACTCCAATATCACTAAAACTCTACCCCTGATGGAACACACATACTGTATGATCTAGTCACTAAAGCTGCTTGTTTTATGAAAAAGAACAAGAAGATCCAAGTCCAATTCAAACCCAAGTCAAAGCATACCGGCCTAAGTTGTGGCTGTTTGTTTAAGCCCCACGTGCACGTTATAGGAGGACCCAGGAGTGGCAACATTGTTCCCCGCAACAACCAGAGTAAAGCACATATCAACCTCAAAGCTGAGCCTTGAATCGATTTGTTTTGAAATCAACAAGCAAACAAAGAAACAAAGATTTAACACACGAAGAGCGAGGAAATACATCGGTAGAAACGCGAGACTATTTCCTTCAACCATAGTCTTTCCAATGTCCTACAACACATCAAAAGCCCCCCATTGAAAAAAGTTCAGTTTGGTTTAAATACGTTTAGAAAACAGATCTCAAAATTAGTTTGGAGCACAAGGAGAGCTAAAAATCTAAGAACAAATGCTCAGTGACACACCCACCTGTAGTTGTGTCCCTCACAGAGGCACTGGTAGATACAGGCAGACAGAGAAGCAGCCAGACTGTGCATCACGTAGATCTGAAAGAACAAGGGACATACAGTATGTACAGTGGGACATCACAACTTGCATTAGTGGACAGAATCACTGTCCAGCCAATGGAGGAAGGGGGACTTCAAGCTCCTATACAGCCAAAACTGACAGTATGCACTGTCATTACACACTTATACACATTTTGTTGGGATTGATCACATGTAGATTACCCCCACCTGGGGGTTCAAACCTTGAACAAATCAACATCTGTTGTTCTACGGCTCTCTGTACTTGAGATATAACCAATTATGACATTTTGATTGATTGACCTTGATCACGATCTTGATATTTTTTACCCAAAAGTTAATCATCTCTCTGGGACAACGTACAGATTACTCCCACCAAGTTCTGTTCACAGACACACAGAGACAGGAGCAATTACAAGCATTGCTGGGGGCAGGGTAATAATGAGTGGGATATAATTATCTATTTAATCTCTTGAGAAATGTATCTAAAATTTGTAAATTAATTCATAATTGTTTGCACCCACGGGGAAAATCCATTAAATGTGGCTATCTTCGCTATCGGCAGAATACGCAAGTGAAAATACACGTTAATCTCAGCGTTAAGGTTTCTGTCACAATTTTTATGGGCTAGGGCTGTAACGATCGATTATTTTCGTAGCATTTATTCTAACGATTACTTTTCTGATTAATCGAATAACAGAGAAGCGAGAAAAAATTATATCAACGAATCAACGCAATTCTTTTTTATAACCAATTAAATAAATGAGTTCAATTAACTGTTGCACCCCTAAAACAGACTAGTTCAATGAGTAAAACAGCATAAACACATCACATTTGAAATATCTTTCCTCTATGTAGATCTGTGTACTGTGCCTGCAGCAGCGTATGCAGAGCAGTATGCACCTTCTCACACCAAGCTTCCTTTTCATAAATACCAACGTTCGTGTAGAAAGTTGCATAACTTCATACCCTTCATACATAAGGCCCCAGGAGTGGGCACAAACAGGAATTAAGGTTTAATTGGGACACACTTCTCACTGAAAAATAGAAACCATTTACTTCCCCGTAACCTGCCTACAAATAGAATGTCACTACATACAGTAAGCTTAACATCAATTTCACAGATTGTGGGCTACATGGACCAAAAAATAATACATTTGATTTTATGGGTCATTTCCCACATCTCCCAGTGCCCTTGTCCTCTTGCAATGGATTGCAATGGAAACTTAAATTCAGAGCTCTATATTGTCAAGCAGAAAGAACACCGTCCATGCTTTATAGAGGATTTATTTGTGTGAATGAAGAGATTCCTGAAAGACTACAAAAGTTTGCAAATCTCCTTGCGTCAATCCTGTTCATGCATCACAAAGTATGTACAGTATGTAAAGTAGTGACTAGGGGTGCAACAGCTTTTCTTGCACAACACTGTTGTTCAACGGACTATAAAACTGAGCTTAAGTGGCTAACCAGACTAATTGATTTAGTTGATTATAAAAACCCATTAGTTTTTTTTAAAAACAATAAACAGCATATAATCTTTAAAAACACACACTTCTTGATTATTTGATTAATCGAAAAAGTAATCAACACAATAATCACTAAGAAAATGAAGGATAGTTGCAGCCCTTCTGGTGACCCTGAGGGGTCATTCTGTGTGTCTCACCTCGCTGTTGATCACATCAGGGTGCGGAGGAGAGTCCAGGGCATTGATGGTGTGCAAGATGTCATGAGTCAGGTTGGTCAGGTGGACTATGGGATTGGCCACCACCGTCTTGGCGTTGGCAGTGCAAGCCAAAAGAAGAGGGATAGAGGCGGGCTGGGGGCAGAGTGCCACCGTTGGGCTGGCAGAGTCGTCCTGTGGGCAGGATGTGGATGTTAATACGGTACAAATCTACATGACCGTATCACCAGAGGACTAATGGTGTAATACAAACTCTGAGGAAATGCATTGAACAAATCAACAAATGGATGTGCCATCATTTTCTTCAATTAAACAAAACTGAAGTAATCGTTTTTGGAGCCAAGGAAGGCAGATTAAAAGTCCATTGCCCATCTCCAATCGGTCATGTTGATTCAGAACGCTGCTGCTCGTGTTTTTACTAATACCAAGAAAGTGGAGCATATCACTCCAGTTCTTAAATCCTTACACTGGCTCCCTGTGTGTCAAATAACTTATTTCAAAATACTACTGTTGGTCTATAAAGCTTTGAATGGTTTAGGGCCAAAATAAATTTCTGATCTTGTGCGAAATCATGAACCATCCAGATCTCAGGTCATCTGGTAAAGGTCTGCTCTCGGTCCCTAAAACCAAAAATAAACGTGGGGAAGCAGCATTTAGTTTTTATGCACCACATATCTGGAACAAACTCCCAGAAAACTGCAGGTCTGCTGCCACACTTAAATCTTTCAAAACACAACTAAAAGACTTTTCTGTTTGCCGCTGCCTTTGATTGAGTTACTTTTCTTTTCTTTCTCTTCTGCACTGTATCTGTTATTTCTACTTCTTTTGCTTTATGCTTTTATACTAATGCATTAGTTTGACCCTAATGTCATTGTATAATTGTGTTTCCTTTGCTTGATGTTCTGTGTAAAGCACGTTGAATAGCCTTGTTGTTGAAATGTGCAATACAAATAAAATAATAATAATAAACTTTATTTGTATAGCACCTTTCATGGCATGGAATGCAGCTCAACGTGCTTTACAGAGCAAGAATAAAGCACAAGTGCTTTACAAAAAAAGTACTTAAATGGCCTTGGCCTTTTAAGTAGGATGAGTTCCAATGCACTGAGACAGATCACATCCAGGGATGCAAATGTGTTACATGCGGTGTTGCGCACTGAAAATAGGTAACGGTGGAAAATAGAAGCTCTACAAGCTCACAACCCATCACGCTGCGACACGTTGTGAGCTCATACTGGAGATCTGCTGTTTTTGGTATACATCCGGCTTAAGATTTATACAGTGTAAACTAATGAGTCGTTTAAACGGGGCAAAATATATAATTATAGCAGCCCTATTATAATTGACAAGATTTAATGACCTGTCTAATACAAATGGAGAAAAACATCCAACCGTCTCACTCCCTTGTTTTTCTTGGGTGGTGCTCATGAAAAGTGCTCAGAAAAGAGAAGTCTGGGTATGTTTGCTTTGATGTGAATTGTGAGGCAACAGCCGGCCTCCTGCTGAGACATAATCAGAAGGGATGAGGAGTGTTAAGACACAAGTAACCCAGTGCAAACTAACCCAAGACGAGATAAGACGCGTGGAATCTGACCAAAGGCAGTGAGGGATGTGGGACCAGTGTGTGTGTGTGTGTGTGTGTGTGTGTGTGTGTGTGTGTGTGAGACTGTCAATGAAAGAGAGAAAAATAGAGAGGAAAATTGGTAGGAATGTAATGTGGAAGTGTGTCGTCTCGGTGTGTGTGTGTGTGTGTGTGTGTGTGTGTGTGTGTGTGTGTGTGTGTGTGTGTGTGTGTAGCATAGCCATATTAACCCTAGTATCCCTATTCTGAGGCAAACCTTTTGGCGAAAATAGCCAATCTACAAGCTCACAACGTTTTGCGACGATGTGAGCTTGAAGGGTTAGTGTGGAGGGATAAAGGGAGGCGGCCAAGTATACACCCCTGGGGGACTCCAGTCAACTAAAAGTATAAAAGGTTTAAGTAGCTAACTTCATCAATTGCGTGCTCCATGTGTGCGTGTCCCACACTTCATGTGTATTGCTCTTGAGGAGTCGTCAACAGACCATCGTTACACCCTTCCACAACAGAGGGTCTAGCTAACCTTTTCATGTCAAAGACCCCTAAATTAATATGAATTTGGTCTCAGACCCCTATCTGAAAATACTTTGTGCCAGGGACCCCCATACAAGATCTGTGTTGTTGAAATGTTTCCAAAATATTTGTGAAAATAGACGATCTTCAAGCTCACAACGCGTGTGTTGTGAACTTGTAGATCGGCTATTTTCAAATAGCCGATGTACTAGGGTTAAAGTGCTTAAACTGATTTAGATGTTATACAGTATTAACACATTTAGCTGGGTCCCCGGCACCCACTTTGAGAACTGCTGGTCCAGCTAACCTATACAGTACATTCAATAGGCCAAGAGAACAACTGTACCTTGCTTGACAATAAGGAAATATGAGAAGAATATGGATGACAGCAGGAGTCAGGACTTGTGCTGGGACAAAAAGTTGTGTGAGTGTGTGTGTGTGTGTGTGTGTGTGTGTGTGTGTGTGTGTGTGTGTGTGTGTGTGTGTGTGCACGTGTGCGGGGACATGAGTTGCTGCTTTTATTCAGAAATCAAAAGCAGTAGAGCAGAAAGGAATCACTTTCAACGTCAACTGTGCCAGCAACACACAGCACTGTTCCCATGACAACTTATGAGAGCAGTTAACATTCATTAAGATTACAATTTGACTCAACCTTCTAGCAAGACCTCCCTCAGGAACCTCACTAAGGTGTGCCATCAATCCATGTGATCGGGAAGTAGGTCTGAAGTAGTTTGCAATAAAGTGTTGAATCTGGTTGCATTAACCCTTTAAGACCTGAGGCGATTCTTAAAAAAAAAAAAAATTGAAAAAAAAACTACGGTAAACATTTTTTTTTCAAGATTTTTCAAAAATAGCAGATCTACAAGTTCATAGCGCGGCACTTGGTGCCGCGCTATGAGCTTGTATATCTGCTTTTTTTGAATAGCCAAAGACATCTTAAGTGACACAGATGCGTTCCAGGTATCAATGGGTTAAGGTGCACGCACGCACACACAGATATGAGAGAATGAATGACAAAACCCCTGTTTTTCAAAAACCCAGTTGCTTTCAGAAGGTTGTGGTTCATCTTTCATTCATGAACAGTACTGTATGTACCTTTTGGATCCTTCAACAAAGAGAATCGGTCAACTACTGCTGAGATGCCAACTGAGAGTCTATGGTAACCTCCCCCCCCCCGCGCAATAATATATGATCACAAGATGCAGTATGTTTGCATATCAACTAGGCAACAGCTATGACGAGAGACGGTTGCTTAAAATATTATGTATCACATTCTTTGACATTCTATATTATTTTCCGTATAAACAATTTTCATTCCTTCCTGACACCTTACATGATGGTTTTTGTGTAAAACAAAGACACACACAAAAAAACTTAAAGCTGAGCTGCTGCTGGTGATGATAGAAGTCATTATAGCATGTATGACATTGTCTAGCCCACTCTAGCCTACAATACTAGTGTGTCTAATAAAAAAAGCTATTTTTAGTGAAGAGATTTGGTATAGAAAGAAAAAATAAGGGGCCTAGTATAGACCCCTGGGGGGCTCCAGTCGACAAAGTATATAGTGTACTGTATACTGTAGGGTGTAAGCGGTTACAAATGTATGGCCCATAGAATAATGAATAATATGTAGCCTTCTTCCATAGATTCAGCATAGTTTGCTGGAGGACCCCTGTGGTGTGATGGTGGCAGACTGGCTGTCGAATGAAACCAGGTGACTAATAAACTGCTTTTGTAGTTGGAAGAAGTCATCTCAACATAAAGTTATATGTGGCAATTATTTTTCAATGTCTGTATATTTATGACTGTATTGAAAATCATACCTTCGGGATTTCTCAAATACCCTTGTATACCGTAATATCCCGATAGCGCCCAAGCGTAATTCATGCCAACGAAGCTTACTGAACTGAAAACTGCTGCCTATGACCTCTTAATGGTGACAGTGGATGTGCATCCGTTTCAAATACCTGGTGGGATTCCTGCAGCAGCAGAATGAGCTCCATACGCACAGAGGCCAGTCCTCCACCATGAGAGCCATGCAGACTGCAGTAACTGAGGAACATCCTGAGCAGAGGCTGGTTACTCTGGAGCCAGTGTCTCCGGCTCCTCTGGCTCTCACCAGGCGGGCTACCAGGCTGTTAAAAGAAAACAATTAGAATCAATTAGCCAATGGTTTTACGGCCACATGAATCAGCATTACTGTCCCAATTCGAACCACTTAAACCCTATAGAGTTAGTTAACCAGGGTCCCCCCAGGGCTATACGCAGTCCGCTCCTTTTTTTCCCCCTCTATACCAAACCTATTTGGCAAAAACAGCCGATGTACAACATCAGAAGGTGTCGCATTGCAAAGCTTGGTGAGCTAAGCTTGTTAATTGGCGAAGAAATGTGTGCGCCCCCAGAGCAACGACACTAGGGTTCATGTGGTTAACTAGCAAGCTGCTTTTCAGCTCAAGTTCCAAAGTGGTATGCAAAACTAAATTACCGTTTAAAACAATCTCTCACAACAATATATTCTGCTAAAGCTGTGACAAAGCCGTTTTACAAAACCATTCTCCAGGCCTGTCAACAAACTGAGTTGTTAAAAAATAATTCAATTAACCAAATAAAGCTAAATCAAGCTCAAATTGAAAACTAAAATTGTATCAATTTGTAAATATAGAACAAAGCTGTGTTTTTGCGGGAATGTTTATGCCATGAAAATAGGAACAGAGGCACAATCAAAGAGTGGAGAAGGGAGTCATGCAAATGGCAACTCTATTAAAGCAAGGTTCTTATAAGTGGCCACATTATATTAATAAATATTGTCATTACAACATCCGAAAAAACACTTCATGATTTTCTAATGAATCTAAAAAGATCTGCTGCCATGGCAGCAACAAACACCCACCGGTTCCTCCTCTGCTGCCCCAGAGACAGGAGCCATACTGTGGTTGGACAGCTCCGGCAGACAGGGCTTATAGCTGCAGCAGCGCTGGAGAGCCACCACCTGGGGAAACAAAATGTAATGTTTTTATATTAATGTTGCTACAGGGAATCTATCATCCATGGGCTAGAGCATCTGTGGAATGCATAATGTAATGCATTTCAACAAGTTTATTAAACGCTTAATTTTCACAAGACACTGCAATTGTTTCATGGACAAACAAGCCATTTGTCTTGCTTGGACCCACAATACTCCCCCCCCCCCAAAGAATGCCCTATTTGATACTCCCTCGCATGACAGTGTCGTGCAAAGGTACAAGCTCACAACACGTTGCAGGGGGTGGTGCAGGGAGGCACCAGAGCAGACGTATCCGTCATCAGCCTTTCATCCAGCTGAGACATGGGACTCACTAGTACGTTAGAATAATTAACGTCGACGTTATCGTTTTATTTTTTAAGCATTATCTTTACTGGTTTGAGTGTCAGCAGGCAAGTAGAAGGTACGTTCTGCTGGCCCAGAGGATTTAAATACTGTGTATTTCCAGGGCAGCGGGCCATTTCTAATGTCGATCTATGCATTGTGATGTGTTGTGAGCTTGTACTGTACTATATATCTGCTATTTTTGCAATTTGTATGCCTACAGTATAATGACGTGCCCAACATAGGGACTGAAACTGCTTAACTGCTGTCTGTGGATTTGTATAAACATTTAAACAATGAAAAGTCGCATTTGACAAAATAATAACTACATTGGATCAATTAAAACACGTTATTTTCTTCATTTCGTGAAAAGTGACAGTTTTGGAAATTCAAGGTTTCTGCCCCTCAGTGACGATAATACAGTATAGTGCGATAGGGAGCACTCCAGTGATACACATGGCAAAAACCATAATGATATATAGGTGTTATTTTGGGTTATAAAGAAACCAAAAGCTCATAAGGACCAAGGCACTATGTTAAAGCGACATTGCGTGATATGCAGCCCCGACTGACATACAATTGGAATTACATCAACAAACCGTTGTTTCAACAAATCAAGTCTTAGTGGGGAGCTCAAATTGGGCCGAATTTTGACACCATGCTTCATAAAGGACCCTCACGTCAAATCTGAATTAAACCTACAGGGCATCATACTTTGAGGCCTTTTTTCTGTTTGAAATATAACCCAATGCAGCTTTAAATTTTAAATACCACTCGGCCACCAAGAGAGCTGCCACAGAACATGTAAAAAGTATTTAAGTATTCTCTCACCTCTCTCTCCAGCCACTGGCAGAGCTGGTAGCGCAACTTTCCACCATCCAGCTCGTAGCCTGTTGACAGGGTCCTCAGCTCATTGGTCAGGATCTTCAGGCACGCGCTGAACTTCAGCTGGGCGGCCAGGATGTCCTCCGACGGCATTATGAAGTCGTCGATGTCCTCTGTGGCGGTCTCAGACAGTGGGGACAAGGTGTCCTGAGTGTCATGATGAAACACACTGTCCCCCGTCACACCTTTCTTGCTGCTTTTATTCTCCTCCTCCTCCTCCTCCTCCTCCTCCTCCTCGTCCTCCTCGTCCTCTTTGTCACTGTCCCACTTCAGCTCCAGGGGCTCGTCCAGGACAGCCATCGGCTGAGTCCAGTCGAAACTCAACATCGAGTCTGATTGGCTGTTGGACAGGCTGTCCCCGGCCGACTCATACCCGTTCAGAACCGGCTGCGACCAATCAAGGTCGGATGCCCGGCCTTTCTGGCTTCCGTCACTGAGCTCTGGGGTCATGCCGGTGTCCCCCCGGCTGACAACCAGTTTGGAATGCTTGTGGACTTTGGGCATCTTGGAGAGAACTTCCAGGGCCAGCATAGGGCAGCCAGCCTGGAGGTGGGCATACGCTGCAGTGAAAAACAGCCTTCTCTCCACCAGGGTGATTGAGTCTGCTCTGCGGCCCTCTGCGGTCAGGCCGACTTTGGCCTTGTCTGATGAGCCCAAATGCCGGCGGAGGAGCAATGGGTGAGTGCGGAGGTAGGTGTAGAAGTTGAACACCTCAGGGCTGCACGGGGACATGGCTGAGGGACCTGCCAGAGAAATACACACAAGCGAGAGGAGACTGGGCTATTTAAACTGAAGCGTTTGTGCAAAACAGTCCCCCCACTGCTTTGATCACAGTTAGTCCCTGCCATGTTTTGTTATTGTTATTGAATCAGATGCGGAGAAGGGACGCGCAATGAATCAGTAATTATATTCTAGACATTTTGAAGTGCAGAGCGCTCTTATCTAGGCCAAATGCCTGACGATCTCTTATTGGGGGACTAGAACTACAACTTGGGAGAACGTTTTTTGACAGCTAACAGAGAAGAGATGGTTAACAGAATGTGATTCCCAAATATTGATTCTTTTATATCAAAAGGTCTTTCCATAATTTTAGATGTTCTTCCGTTTTCCTTTCTTTTCCCATCGCGTTTTTTCTTGGGATTTTTTCCTTAAAAAAAAAAAATCTCTTAAGGGTTAGTTCAGATTTTTTGAGTATTTTCTGTAGGAAATACTTGCCATTAATGTAGTGGTTGCGAAGGTATTAATTGATTGCCCGAGTCCCGTGGTCAGAGTTATGGTCCGGTTCTGATGAATATGAAGTAGTTCCGGTAGATTAGTAGATTTGGTGGGGGCCGCTCATTAAAAATACTAGTATCATTTGTATTGTTGACCTATTTCTACCATATAGTGCAGGTTTCGTTCAATTTCGACCCCTCTGTCACATGGTACTAATGTTTGTGTCCAGAATCACTACGCCGCGGCAGCCTACTCACGCACAAAATATATGACACAAAAAATGGTACCATGTGACAGAGGGGTCGAAATTGAACGAAACCTGCACTATATGGTAGAAATAGGTCAACAATACAAATGACGCTAGTTTTTTAAATTAATTAATTTTTAATGAGCAGCCCCCACCAAATCTACCGGAACTACTTCATATTCATCAGAACCGGACCATAACTCTAAATTAATACCTTTGCAACCACTACATTAAATGGTAAGAATTTCCTACAGAAAATACTCAAAAAATCTGAACCAACCCTTTAAAAACGTACTTTTATCGAAAGTAATTAAAATGAAGATGTTTATTATGGTTTTATTTGATTCGATTAATTATTCAATTTTAGGCAAAGCACTTTTTGATTCGTTTTGTTTTGCCCTATACATGTATTATCATCATCATCACCACCACCACGGTATATACATTTCTGGGTTCTTTAGGTGTATGTCTCTCTCTCTGCATGCGTGCGTGCATGCGTGTCTGTCTCTCTGGGGAGGGTCATTATATCAACCCTCATTCTACGAGATACATTTCCATACAAAATGTACAAGAATCTGTTCCATCAACTCCAACACAGATTTGATGAAACAGATGGTAAATTGTTGTGAGTTCAACTAAGGGCAACCTCCCAGACAGAGAAATCATCTCCACAAGGAGGAGGGTGCTCATCAGGGAGAGGTTTATCTCTCAAGTCATGGTGAGGTTCATACGAAGTTCAGCGCTTCTTCCATTCTTAATGAAAGCTTTACAAATACCAGTCGCATCTGATCTGACTTTCTCATGTGATCTACACTTGTGTTCACTTGCACGCATCCTTAAATAAAATACACCAATTACTTATATCACAGAAGACAAGGTTGTACCTGGGAGCTGTGACAGCAGACATACAGTACTAAGTCCCAGCTGTGAAGTAACAGTGGTCTATCGACCATGTTACTACCAGTAAATCTGATAGGTCTACTTGTATTTGTCAGTCACACATATTTGCTTAATCTTGTTATAAAACAGCCTGCTTCTAATACCAAAGACCTATCAGTGCAAGAGAGGAGCACTGAGGGTCTGCTATTGTCTGTACTTCTTCTCAGCAGCATGTCTCTGGACTATAGACATCCAGGAAATACTAAATCAAATCCTCAGTATTCATTTATTATTCTAATATTAATTTGTATTATTTGTAACTACAAACGTGTACAAATGTAACCAAGTGCACACGGAAGGGTCCATTTGGTTACATTTCTACACTCTCAGAGGTAGGTTGGCACTGAGGATTTGACTGTGTGTACTAGCGAAATCCCAGACAGACATCGTTTAGCACTATAAATGTACCGGGGTCAGATGTGCCCCCAGTGGACCCAGAGGTGGTGCTCTTAGCAGGCTGTTTCAGCAGAGTGTCCAGAGCTCTGCTGTAATCCTCCAGGACCCAGTGGGCCATGCTGCGCAGGAACGGGTCTGGATGAACTGCAATCTGAGCAGGAGAACATACAATCAGGCTGGAGAGAAAAGGGCACCTTCAGGTAACTCCTGAGTTCATTTTCCATACAAACGTCAAGCAAATTTCAAGTGAATTAGGTATATTTCCATCAACTTGACTTGTTTGACTATAAAACTGTTATAACCTAACCCATATTCATATTTTATTGAAACATTTCCTTTACCATCCAGATTTTACAAACATAATTTGCACAATTTAGTGTCATACTAAGATTCTTCATTGTATAAAACGTGGGTAACATAGATTTATTACGCACACACACACACACACACACACACACACACACACACACACACCTGTTTGTCCAGGCCGAGGACGTGTCGTTGTAGGATCTTTTTGTAGGTGGAAGATGTCTCAAACTCAGACTCATACAGCCTAGCGATCACCAGTGCCAGCTGGAGGTCCTGCATCTTCTCTAAACACACCTGGGAGAGAAGTCATCATCATCGTCTGTCATACTCGTCACATTTCAGGGTTTGGGTGAGGGCAGAATGGGACGGAACAAGCCTTGAGAAAATATACCCATTTCCTAACAAATCTCAAAATGAAATGAGGTCACGTCCAACTTCTGTCACAGATACACACCTCATAATTATTTTCTGAGATGAATTGAGGTTAGGATTTTCCCTTTCATCCCTAATGAGGGAGAGCAGGAAATCAAACATGCGAGAGTACATCTCCGTACACACAGCAGGGAGGTAGATGAGGGGTGCAACTCATTTCAGGCTCTCAAGGTGTGTGCTGCATTTAAATTAGACTACCTCCGCTAGAGAGACCAAACAAAGTCAACCGTTGCCCTTTGCCATGATGACACTCATTTGCATATCATTCTCAGCGAACGTAGTCATTTCTCCTGCAGAGGAAATAATGTGATTACCCCCCCCCCCTCCCAGGTCTTTCACAACCAGGCTTAACTTAATGAATACAAGGTTAAAAAAAACTAAAGTTGAACTGTGTACATTATCTTTTCATGGTTTGCCTACACTGGGAAAGCATGTGTAAGAACGCATACTAGGGCACAAATCTATATTTAGTAGCAGGAACATGCAGTATAGAGCAAAAAAAGTTAGGGAAGTACATTCCTTCATAACATGAAGGGACAACGCTGCTTGTCCCTTCTGCAAAGGGCTTCGCCACCAGTAGGTTACTGCTTGGGGGAGATATTGTATGTAGAACACGGCAACACCCAAGAGTCAACAGTCCAACATCAATAATTCTTCAGTGCATATTGTTAAAAGCTTTTGACAAAGACACCACCGCTGGAACATGTCAGGCTGTTTTAATAAATAAAAAGGGAAAATACTGTATGTGCTGATAAAAAGTGCTGGTGTTGCAGTATGACATCCATCACCACTGTGTCTCTGTTGGGGACTGCTTACAATATGCAACCATTTTGATCATACAACATCACCCTATAGGCTGAGGAAATTCCTAAACAAAGACACCAATAATGTGGGTATGATTCATGATTCATCAGACCAAGGCAAAAACAAGGGACTTTTATCTTGACTTTGCTTCTCTTGAAAAAAATAAAAATAGATAGAAATCTCAAATTCGTAAACCCGCTTTTCCAAGGGACAAGCGTCTCTCTTATTTTTGTTTTGCATCCCTTCTGGTCCTCATTTACCTCGACAGCATCCTTGAGGGAGCCAGCCAGAAGGAAGAAGGCTGCAGAGTGCTGGAATCGCTGTTTCCCCAGAAGAGCGAAGGCATTCTTCAACGCCGCTCTCCTCCACCGCTCCTCACTGAAGTTGTTGCTGAAGAAGGCTGTCATCTTGACATTCTTTTGAGACCTGGAGGGGGAATAAGAGAATAAGATTCCAAAACAACAACAACAACATTGCTGTCATTAATCTCTTTATAATCTGACAGTATTGATCTTGGCTTTCGCAGGGAGAGAGTGCTGGTGTGTGTGTATGTGTGTGTGTATTCCATATTTAAAAGCCTGTCAGAATAGTGCCTACCTGTAAAGTCCCCAGACCACTGCTTTCTTCTTCATGGCGAGGTAAAAAATAGCTGCGTCCAGAGGATCATTGTTCCTCTGAAAAGAAGCCTTGGCAACCTGACAAAACAGAGTGGAGAAAAAAAAAGAAACAAAAAAATACATCAACAACAAAACAAAAAGAAAGTGCTTAGAATTTCAGTACACGTCCCTGCAGTCCACAGCAGCTTTATCTACAGTGTGAATTGTTGCTTTGTGGGTCATTTTGGGGAGCAGCACATACTCAATTATCATTGCTGTCGGGCAGAAAACTTGTATCTCCATATTTCTTCTTGTTTTTTCACAAATTAATGCCCTAGTTTATACTTTGTCGCATGGCAGTGTCACGCCAAAGTATCAAAAATAGCCAATCTACAAGCTCAGAACGCATCGCATTGCCACCCGTTGTGAGCGTATTTTCGCTATTTTTTTACAAATGTGAGAAATGTCTGCGTATGTCCAAACATGTCCAAAGTAGGGACGCCAGGTTTAAAGTTAATGTCTGTCTGTGGGTTAACATATTTAACCAATTGAAAGTATTAACAGCTTGTGACTAAATAATAACTAATTTGGATCCATTGGAACAGGTAAAAAAAAAATCAATTTCCTGAAAAGTAACAGTTTTGGACATACAAGGTTTTCACCAGACAGGAACAATAAGCACTGCAAAATCCTGAGTGTTAATTTAACTGTTGAGAGGGTAAAAAGGGATCCTTACAGGTACATTTCTACACCCTCAAGAGTTAAATTAACACTCAGGATCTTGCAACGTGGCACTGTATTTTACTGCAGCATCAGCGAAAAAAATACCACTTTCCTCCTTTGGTAGTTTCAAGCACAATCAATCTGATCAATCATGTACGGACGATGAGCAAGTCAACGGTCGATTAAGTGCAGACAGATTACGCTGTTGTAGATGATAATTAATGCAGTATGGTGTCTGCCAGCGACACCTCTCTCAATAAAACCGCCAAAAGATACTATGAGAACCTTCCCTTAGCCTAGGGCACATATAAAGCCAATAAATGTAAGGTACAAACTGAACAAACTGTGAATTGTAAATATTTGGGGAGTGCTTTACTTAACTTCCCCAGACACTAAACTACTAAACTGCTAAAAATTATTTTATCTGGGTGCTGTTGTGCAGCTCAGTGGACCTCTTGCTTTGGTTAATAAATAACTAAAATTAGTAAGTCGCTGTAAGCTGGTCTCAACTTGAGCAACGTTTTGTATAAAAGACGTCATAAGATAGGATACCACAAGCTTTCAAAAACAAATTGGACAATCCTTATGTGGCAGTGGGGTGTGGTTTGTTGTCAGCGCCGATCCATCAGCAACACCTCTAATAAACAAACGGGATGATTGTCTGTTGGACTTGAAATGACAGTCGAGTCAGTAAGCCAACATTTAATTGTTGGTTGTTCTTTGTCTTGGAGAGAAGCCAGGACCACGGCACACAGACGCATGTTTTCCCTCTACAAGAGCTGCAGACTTCTGCATTGTTGACGCTGAACCAACAGAAACGCATCACTCACATAGACTAGTAAGAAGATTGTATTGTGCTTAGACCTGAGGCCGATTCTAAAAACGCCTTCTAAATCCTAAGAGTTTTCTGAAAAACGTTACAGAATTGTCAAAGTTCACAAAAAAACATATTTCTCTGCCTCTGTAGCAGATGTAAACAGGAAATAAAAGAATGAAAAAAAAATATTTTAAAGCCTAGACTTTGGCTTTAAAATTTGCCCCAATATATATTGGCCCCAATATATACACATACTAGAGGTTCAGGCCGTGACACCTACGTCGCACCACAGATACGACAAATATGACTGAGTCATAGTGTCGGGTGCTTTGTCAGAGTACCTGTTATACCGGTCAGTATGGGAATGCCCCCCTTTTCTGCCCATATATGGAGCTGACTGATTTGTTTGTGCATGATGCCATGACAACACATTGAGGTTAGACAACACACTCCATATTTGGGCGTACCTGTATTGGGAACTCCTTATATGGTTAAGTCATAGTGACATGAGCGTGACGACTTGGTCCGTGATGCACATCCTTTCATTGTTTAACCCACTGATCAGGCTTTTATTTATAAAGATAGTTCATTGCCTCCAATTGTGTGAAGGTCTCGAATTGTGTGAAGGTTGTCCATTAGACAACCATCAGCAAGCTAATGACGAAATCAATGGGATTTGCAGAAAAAGGTATATTGAGGTCAGACGCCGTTACCTGCATACAAAATATGCCAAAGACACAGCAAGTGGCAGCCAAAAAACGTGCTTAAGTTAAAGTCTAACATATTTGGGCGTACCTGTATTGGGAAGTCATTATATGGTTAAGTCATAGTGACATGAGCGGGACGACGTGGTCCGCCGGCCGAAATATGGCTTTTATATAGTTCAGCTGTGTTTACCCCCGTCATCATGATGATGTCACAATGAGTCATCGGGTTTGCATAATGATGTCACAATGAGTCATAGTTACGTGGCCGTGTTTTTACCATGGTTATATCTAGTCATAGTGACGTTAACGTGGTTTGTTTATGGTTATGTTGTCAAAGTGATGTGGCCGTGGTTTGTTTATGGTTAAGTCAGAGTGACGTGGCCGTGGTCCGCCTGCCCTCCCATTAGCCAAATTTAATATAGGAGATGAATATTTTATGAACATTAGGGCAAATGATCGTATTTTTCATTAATAACCAAAGGTGTAAGCTCTAAAATGCTTTTTATTCCATGTGTCTATCTGCTACAGAGACTGAGAAATAAATAAATAACCACTTAAAACCCAAAATTCTTTGTTGACCGTGGTCCCCCGGAGGTTTGCACTTAGCTCCATCCTTTTTCCTTCTACAGATCTCTTCGCCATAAAATAGCTGATCTGCAATCTCACAACGTGTCACGTTGCGAGCTTGTAGATCAGCTATTTTTGCCAAATTGCCACATACAGAAAAGGGATATTAAGCCGACACATATTGTATTTCCATGAAGGTTTGATGTGCTGCTATTTATACATGCACGTATATACATATGAAGCCCACTTTGCTCACGTACCTTCTCAATGCACCTGCGTAGCTTGTTGGTGCTACGCAGCCACCAGCCCACGCCCATGGAGCGTAGCTCAGGCCAGGTGGGCTCTCCCTTGTGCAGGGCAGGCAGCATGTTCAACAGCTCCTCCTCAGCCTCAGAGTGGAATGCCCAGGCATAGTGACACGTCGACAGGCCTGCAGAACAGGGGGGGGAGGTTAGAGAAGAGGCCATGATTCCAATATATTCCAAATCAGTAATTCTCACACTTTCAACATTTTTTAAAAATAGCAGATGTACAAGCTCGCAGCACGGCACGAAGTGACCGGCTATGAGCTTGTATATCTGCTATTTTTGAATAGCCAACGCAAAAATCTAAAATGACACATGCTTTGACACGTTGTAGACCATCTTTTCTCTCTGGCCAGTAAGAAAATATCAGCAGAGGACCTGGAAACCTGAGCAGTTAAGTTATGCACATCCTTTCACTGTTTGGCCACTGATCAGGCTTTCATTTATAAAGATAGTGCATTGTCTCCAATTGTGTGAAGGTTGTTCATTAGACAACCATCAGCAAGCTAATGATGAAATCAATGGGATTTGCACAAAAAGGTAATAAGGTCAGACACTGTTACCTCCATGCAAAATATAGCAGGGACACAGCAAGGGGCAGCCATAAAAACGTGTATAAATGAAAGTCATACTGTGCAACTTGTTCAATTAACCCATTGAGACCGGGAAAGAATCTGTGGCATTTTTAGGTTTATTTTTGGCTATTCAAAAATAGCAGATATACAAGCTCATGGCCTGTAGATCTGCTATTTTTGAAAAATCGTGAACATTTGTGCAAATCTTTGAATAAATGTATTTTTAAAGCTAACATTTGTAACTCAAATCTTTGCGTCTGGGGATTCTACAAATGTCTTCTAAATCCTAACAGTTTTTTCTTTTAAAAACGTATGTTGCTATAATCAGTGGTTCTCAAACTTTTTCATGTCAAGGACCCCCAAAATTATATGTATTTGGCTGCGGACCCCCATCTCAAAACATTTTGTTCCAGGGACCCCCTAGAAGCAAAGATTTTAGTTACAAATGTTCACTTTAAAAATAAATATATATATTCAAATATTTGCACACATTTTCACGATTAAAAAAAAAATCTACAAGCTTGTAGCGCGGCATCGAGTGCCTGTGCATTAGAGATGCGCGGATGGCCTCTCATGGTCATCCGAATCCGCGGTACAAATTAATTATCCATCCGTTATCCAACCGCAATAATTATTTTATCCAATTTTAATTGGATAAACCATTCATCAACCGTTTTTCCCGTATGTCAAAAATATTATAATTTTCTGGTATTCCCCGTTAGTTTTAGTATTAGTTGTGCGATGCGATCACAGAATGCATTGATTTAGCCTATGGAATGTCGGTGCGGCATCCAACTGTGCGGCATCCAACATACAGAGCGCACTGCTCTTCAGTTCAGCACAGCAGCACCGGTTAAAAAAAAAGAAAAAAGACGCACCGACATTCCATAGGCTAAATCAATGCATTTTGTGATCGCATCGCACAGAGGCTGCTCTACACACTCACACAGACACAAGCACGCAGAGATTTAGCTATTTTATGGATAGATATATTAGATGTCATTCATTTATTTACCGCAATATTTCACCCGCGGTTTATCCGATATTAATTAATAATTATATTTGATTGACCCAAATCCACCCAAACTGCGGTTAACTGCGGCAACCGCGGCTAAAACCGCGATCCGCGCATCTCTACTGTGCATGGTACACGGAGAAAACATTTAGATAGTCAGTGTCCCACTGTACCTTGGCGTAGCAGCTGTGCTCGGTGTGCGGGGGGCATAGAGGTGGAGAGGAAAGTGTGCAGTCTGACAGCCAGCAGGAATTTCAGACCACAGTCGTCCAGTGTCTCCCCACCTGGAAAGTCAATGAAGAAGAACGTTATGTCAGTTTCCTTTCCAGATCTCAGTTATACTGAAGCTATTACGTCGACACAACATACAGTAACCAGATGGCGTGAGATGAGAGCACTTGAATTCAAAGCTTAAACGAAATGCTTCACAAACTCTGAGGACATTTATTTGACTAACTTTTCTTTGATATATCAAATTGGGATTTTTCTTATGACACTCATTAGTCGTTGCAGTGATGCACACTTGGTTACGTAGACAAACATCAATTATTTTCTACACTACACCCCCACTGTTAAGTCAAACTGATATTACCAGTATAGAAGAAATGAATTATAGCACACAATTAGCCTTTTGAAAAATGTTTTCTTACATTTTAATGTACTGTAATTTCTATTCTCAACTGTATAACAGACGTTGCACTGATGCCGATATTAGTATTGGATTGATACTAGGGGTGTCACGATACGCGATACGTATCGAAATCGAACCGAAAATGACGTACGATACAGTGTATCGAAATCAAAAGCCGTATCGCGATTCAAGGGTTAAAAAAAAAAATACTCCCGCGCATGCGCACATCCGATTGCACGTCCGGGTGAAACCATGCTGGAGCTGCTGTTGTGTTTTTCCGTGCATCGCGCATGCGTTCTTACGACGGGGGAGAAAAAAAAAGACGACACGACAAACCCACACACAGTGCACACCGCAGCAGAGGAGAGGAGTGTGGAGGAGAGACAGAGACCGCTGTAGCGTTGCGTCTGTACTGCTACGTTAGTAACGTTACATTTCACCATGGCCACTGCTGAAGCCAGCGATGATAATGATGATACACAAACGGAAGAATTGGAAAACCCTCCCGCTTCCTTTAAGTCAAAAGTCTGGCAATATTTTGGCTTCCCAGTGAATTATGAGGGCACCCGACGCGTTGTTAACAAAACGGCTACCGTTTGTCGATTATGCTCCACACGTGTACCGTATCCCAGCTCAGGCAACACGTCAAATATGGGGACGCATATTCGCAGGCATCACAAAGACATTGATCTGGCCGGTGAAAGGATGACACAGCCAACGATTCCAGGCTCTTATAGAGCCAAACTCCCACATCTTTCGACCCGCGCTCAACAAATAACGAGCGCAGTTGGGATGTTAATAGCATTAGACATGCGACCCCTTTCAGTGGTGGAGAACGCTGGGTTCAATCATTTGATCAGTGTCCTAGAACCACGTTACGAAACGGAAATCGCATATGAGCACAAAAGTGTTGCCTGCCTTGTATGAGAACTTAAGATAATGAGCAGTCTTACCCACATTTAGCAAAGCTCTCCAAACATTATCTTGCTGTTCAAGCAACAAGTGTTGCAAGTGAGAGAGTGTTCTCAACAGCAGGAGACATTGTGACAGCTCAAAGGAATGCCCTCACTCCAGAAAATGTGAACATGCTCATCTTCTTGAAGAAGAATTTGAAAAAGTATGGCGTAGCTTATTATTCACATTTCTTGTTTGTTAAAGCTCTTACCTGTTCAAACAATGTGAACATACTTTAAGAACATGTAGCCAAATAACAGTTGTCTTTGGATCCTTTTTTCAATTTTGTATTATTTATTTAGATTTTATTTAGTTATAGAGCTTCACAAGAATGTTGTTGTTGTAAGGGCATAAAACCCTTTTTGTTATTCTCATTCTCATTATTCAAATAAAAGAGACTTATTGAGAAACATGTGTTTTTCTTTACAAATCAAGACAATAGCCTAAATTAATAATCATATAGCCCTCAAAGCTGAAAAAAGGACGTTTTAAAAATATATATCGTATCGAAAATCGAATCGAATCGTGACCTTAATATCGAAAGTCGAATCGAATCGTGGAATAGGCGTATCGTGACACCCCTAATTGATACCAGGCCAAATTACTTTGCATGCTACTTATTCTTTCTTTTCTTTTTTTTGCATTTGACTGCGTGTTGCCTACAAAGACAACTTGCAAAGAGCTGTGTTTGCAACATTGATCCCATAACTTAGAGGGGTGATTAAGTTTCCAAGCGGCATCGTTCCCATAACTTGAAGGGCGTCTGCAGACACAAACACTGATGGGCCAGTAATCATCATCAAAATCTGTTTATTGGCCAAGTATATTCCTATACAACGAATAATGAATGAGTAGGATCATTTTAGGTTTAGGTTACGTTATGCTAATGGAGGGTATCCTACTTAGTATACATTTAAGGTAAAACGTTCAAAATTGTTGCAAAGAGCATTTTAAATACTACTGAAGAAAAAAGCAAAGCAAAACGACATCCTGGAAGTTTTGCTTGATATATAGTCCTTAAGTGGTGTAGACAACCATGGAAAAGAGAAAAGTAGGGCAAAAATATTTATTCTTTGAGCATAGGCAGTCAAATAGACCAGTGCATTGTAGACTATATATCAAGCAAGACTTGCTGAATTTTGTTTTGTATATCACCTGTCATTTGCGCTATAAGAACGACAGCACTTCCTTCTTCTGTAGAGCAACCAATATTATGTAAAATACTCGGAAATGACGAGTACTCAATAATAAAGTACTCGTCATGAAAAAGTGGTATCGGATATCGATGGACCCCTACCATGGGTAAAACCTTTCCCATGTGACTCCCAAGCAGCATTACAGAAAAAAAATTGCCTTACAGCAGTGGTTCTCGAATATTTTCATTTCAAGGACCCCCAAATTGATATGCATTTGGCCACAAACCACCATCTGAAAGGATTTTGTGCCAGGGACCCCCATAAGCGAAGATCTGTCAACATTTGAAAATAGACGATCGACAAGTTCACAACACGTTGTGGCGCGTTGTGAGATTATAGATCGGCTATTTTCACATTTGTAGCTTATAGATCAGCTATTGTCGAGTTCCTGATCCTCATTTTGCTGGGGACCCCTTTGAAGCCCCACCCCCCCCCCACCACCACCCAGAGCCCACTTTGGGAACCAGTGGCTTACAGTACCTTTGCTCTTGCCCTGGCTGTCCCTGATGTCAGTGCTGGTGGTGGCGATGGTGTCGGCCAGTGCCATCAGAGACATCTGCTCCATGGAGGTCAAGCCTGGCAGACTGGTGTGCAGCAGGTGGCTGGACAGCACCTGAGCGTGATCAGGACCGAAGAATGTGGGGCTATACTGGGACAGGTCAATCACCTGCATGGCCGGCACAATGTTGAGAGACAGACACAATGGAGGACATTAACATAATAAGTAAAGTTCCAATTTTGTCTGCTTATTTCTTTGCGTCACCACTTCCAATTTCACTTGTTTAATCTGTATATACTGTGTGAGTTCTCTCTCCTGATCGGATAAGTGGTTATCCTGACCTGAAGAAAAAAATATCTGTTTACTAAAGACCTTGAGAGACATGGAGAATCCTGTTACTGAACAAACACTCTATATTAATGAGGACTGTCAGAATATAGAGCTATTTAATACTTATTTCAACAAAACATATCCAGCAGAGTAAGAAAAAGTACTGTAAGATGCAGCAGATACGGGAATAACATCATAAAAAGCACCAGCAATAATGACGCAACAGTATACAGTAGTATACACTGTATAATAGTCTGCAGCACAACAAAGTTATAATGTCATCACAGTATCCCAACCAAAAAGCACAATTAAATTCGTACACATTGGATATTCACACAATATATACCCCAATACTTCAGCCTGCACTGCAGAACAAAACAAACACACATTCAGAATGTCGGTACACAGTGTCCCACCCCAATCAAGCTTGGGCAAAAAACATGAGCAAAGAACACGCAATCAAAGTGACATTATGACATCACACAAAACCCTGATATCACTACAGTGTCAACAGCGTAATCAGTACAACAACTGCACCGCACCTTACACTGTGATACCAAGAAAGAAACACCGGTGATGTTACGATGCGGCTGCCGCGCTAGAATGTCAGAGTCAGTGGCCGTGGGGAATTGTACATGTATTACTCAGAGTTATTTGACAGTTGACCGGGCAGAGCGACCATTGTGTGCCTCGATAGTGTAATGACTCTCGTTGAGAGAAAGAGTCTCCTCCTGTGCTGCTAAATCTCATGTTGTCACTGTTGAGCAGAAACCTTGCATCTCCATATTTTATCTTTTAGTTTTTTCAAAAGATAGTGCCTTATTTTATACTTTGTCGTATGACAGTGTTGCGCAGAAGTAGCAAAAATACCCGATCTACAATCTCAGAACACGGCGCATCGCAACAATGTCACAACATAAGATTGTTGCGAGCTTGTAGATCTTCATTGTGAGCTTGTACAGTAGATCTGTTATTTTCACTTATTTCGGCAAATATTTGAAAATGTTTGCCTAGGGATCGCAAGGGTGAAAGTGGTTAAGTCTGTCTGTGGGTTTATAAAACATTTAACCAATGAAAAATATTAACAAGAGCTGGTGACACAGGTTCTTAACGGTTTTGGACAGGTTTCTACCCGACAGTGACGTTACATTTTTCATGACTTGGAGGACATGAGGGCTGTGGAAAGAGGGTTTTCCAGACACAGACCTTATTTCCTGCTTCTTCTTGGTCGTAATCCAGGGGGTCCAGATCCCCCATGTTGGGCGTTTGGAACAGCTCATCATAGGCATCGGTCTGACAGGATCCGTGTCCGCTATCCGCACTCACGCTGCTCACTTTTTCTACAAGGAGACACAGGGCAGAATGATTGGAAAAGTCATCCATTTCAGAAGGAGGGCAGAATGATTGGAAAAGACATTTCAGAAGAGAACTGAAGAGAATGACAGTGAGACAGCAAATTGAATTAGAACACTAGAGTGCAGGACTGCCTGCTGTGTGCTGGTATTTTACTAGGAGATTATTTGATATAAAACACTGAGATTATTAAAACTCTTTATAATAGTTTTTATTCCAAAACAAAAATGTAAACATTTAAAAGTTAAATTCCTCTACCATTGTTTCCCAGCTCCAAGTGATTCATATAGACTACCCAAATATACTCATAAGTCAGTCTCTAAATGTTTCGCTCAACAAGAGACTGAGGACGATCTCCCAGCTTTCATTGTTAAAACTGGACGTAAACGTTTAGTAAAAGAAAAACACAAACATTGCAGAACCAATCCAAAGTATTTAGGTAGGCCCTTCATAATGGGGTGGTGACATGATTGCTTTCTATCGCAGTATGTGTAGGCTTGTTAGCGGCTATTCTGGCAACTACCTTGCATTTTGAAGTGACGATTGGCAGGTGAAGATCTCTGGTTTTCTGACAATGTGAGACTAACTGCCATTACGTCATAGACAGGCAATTAAAGTCAGTATATAAAAAAAACGGGTCGTATTGTTTTATAAAACAATACAACTATATACCAACCAGTCTTGGATGAGGTGTCCTCATCGGCTGCCAGTAGGGCGTACAGAGGTAGGGGAGGGATGGAGTCAATCTCTGTGTAGTCTGGGGAGGAGCCCTCTCCCTTGCTGAACATCTTGCTGTCCCTGGCCGTGCTGCCTCCAGCGCTGATGGTTCGAGACCGCAGTCGCTTTTCCGGGTTGGTGGCGTTGTCTTTGAGGGCCACAACCTCTCCAGCGATGCATTTCACCAGGTGGGAGAGGATGGCTTTGGCCCGATGGACCTGATGACAAAACAAACAAAGATCTATGCATATCGCATACTGTAGGCAGCTTACATTTCAAACTCATTGTTCTGCTTGTTTTTCCAAAGCGAAAATCAAACTTCATTTTGCTAATTAATCGCTCCCTTTCTCAGATCGCCAGAGCTCCAAAAAGGGTTCAGAACATTCAGAACTGAATTATATTACATTAGCATGAAACTATCTGTATTCTCAGTTTCACTAAAGCTGCTTTAACTCATTGTCTGCCATGGACAAATTAATTAATCAAATTCTGCTATGGCCCAGTTTTTTTTTTCCCACACAGAACCAGAGATAACGCCATCCAAAGATGTGCTGCTCCATTCACTCCTGGTTAACTTATTGCTTAAAAATGCTCTATCTCGGCTCCTGTGTACTTTTTTTTTACACATTTTTGGCAAAACATGCTATTTTCAACTTGGAACGGATTACCGCTATCGGATATTTCCCCATCCCCCATTCTACGAGACCCCATGTGTGTGTAATGAGGGGATCACCGTGCGGATAGCATTCACAGAAAATATTCCATGATTTTTCAAAGGTTGATAAAATCGCTCGTTTTCGCTGGCAGTAGCGTAACACTATTACACTATTACTCAGGCAGTTAAAGAAAGAACATCAAATTGAATGGAGAAAGCCAAAAAAGAAGACACACAATTCCATTAAGTTACCTTCCCCAGGTCCATGAGTTCCAGTAGCTGTACAGGGTGGTACTGGGGCAGGGTGGGGAATAGTTGGTGGGCTGCCTCAAACAGCCCAGAATCCTCCATCTCTACCGGCAGGTCATAAACGGTTCTCTTCCCACTCAGCTTCTGGGCCAGGCTCGTCATTGACCTCGAAATGGCCTTTTTTGGAGGGGCCAGCGTTGCCATGGTGGCTCCGGGGCTCAGCCCCTCCTCCTGACTCTGTCTCACTGCAGAGAGGATGGAGGAGACACTGCTGCTCATATCGGTGTCCTGGGTCATGGCGGAGTTGGGCCTGGGTGTTGCCGGGGGCTGCCACTGGGAGTAGACGTGCATCTCGCAGTCCATGCCCACAACCAGGATGCCGTCCCGTACCCAGGAGAGGGATACCGGGATGGGCGGGGAGCCTTCAATGGAGGACACCAGGTCGACCGTTCGAAGCAGGACCAGGCGGGACGAGCTCTGATCCCTGGCGCTGTCCGATGCCACGCCCAGTTCTGGAGGCTTACCAGAGAGTGGGCCATACATGTAGAGTTTTGTCCTGATGCCGATTGTCAGGATGTGTGAGCCGTCCTCTTGGGAAACCCAGTCCAAATGAACCAGGTTCTTACCAGTTGAGCCCAGACAGTCATTCGGTGTAGAGAAGTCCAGGGTGGTGTTTGGTAAACCGGGAGTTGTAGCCGTGCTACCGCTCACGTCGCTTGTTGCGTCCAAGACAACAGTCTGCTCTAGAACCCACTGAGAACCTCCCGTGGACTCGCACTGGAAGACAGCGATGTGGACCAGGGATTCTCGTTGGGTTCTCGCTGGGTCGGGGCTGGAACTGCGGTTCGGGTTCAGGTTTAGGCCGCGGAGCACATTTAAAGTAGGGGTCAAGTGGAGGTTGGGGTTCAAATGAGGGGTGGAAGCCAGTTCAGGGGTCAGGGCCAACGGTAGGGTGGAGTTCAGCTGCGGGGTGGAGTACAGCTGGGGGGTGGAGTACAGAGGTCCGTTCGGCGTCTGTCTGTAGGCCACAGCCATCCGGCTGCTGTGACAGCAACTGACCTCTATGGGACGCCCTGGCACGGTTACAGCACTGCTATTGGCCAGTCCCTCCTCCACAAGAACAGGCCATTCCTCCCACTGATAAATCACTTGGTCTGTATGCGAGAGTTCTCCACCTGCCACGCTGCACTTCCAGAAGCGCACCTTGCCGTCCGAACAGGAAGTGGCGAGAAGGTAGGGAGCCCGGCCAGCCGGTTGTAAAGAAGATGCGCTCGGGTGACCTGAGAGGAAGAGTTGAATACTAATGGTTAACGAAATACTCTAAGTACTGCAGGTAATCCTACAGTTTACCCCAATTCAAATTCCATACACATAGAGAGATACCTGAAATGGTACACTGTAGTAAAACTCTACCGGTCTACATATTTCTTCCATTGCATTGCACTGTATATATCTTCATACTGGTGTGCGTGTGTGTGTGTCTCTTTCCTCATTTTACCCACCTGCCGATGGTGTAACACTGATGATCTCCACCCCTGCAGGCAGAGCCATCTCTTGGCTGTACACCCTGTGTGTTGTGAGGCTGAGGCGACATGCGCTCTGTAAGTTGGAGGTACAGGGTCTGTTCTTTTGAGGCAATGAGGAACTGAACGTCTGGGAATAGTTCTTGGGAGGTGCTGTGGCAGTATCCTTCTCACACAGGCCTGTGGGTTCTTCTGCGAGGTCATAAAACAAAAACAATTGTAAGATAAATGTGGTTAAGTTCTGTAAAATGCATGTTATTTAATAATAATAATTTGATTTGTGATATTTTTTCCCCCCTACTCACGACCTGAGAAGTGTTCTCAAAATGATGTCTATACTTTCCATCATAGGGTATAACTTGTACTCTGTTGCTGCTGAAAGTCTTTGGTTAAAAGTACCCACCCATGGCCTGGGCCGTAGCGTGACGGTCTGAAATGCCAGCCTGAAAGCGCGTCGCGGGTTCGACTCCCGTTCCCGACGACCTTTGCTGCGTGTCACCCCACCCATTTCTCTCCTTATTTCCTGTCAGCCTACTTTCCCTATCTAAATAAAAAAGGCATAAAAAGCCACAAAATAATCTAAAAAATACAAAATAAAAAAAATACCCACCCATGATGACAGGCTGGGCAGCCAGGTGGAGGTGCCACATGTGGAGGAGAGAGCGACCTGTCTGGGTGAACTCTACCACCACCAGGAAGAAGCTGGCTGAGAAGCCTGTCTGGTTGGATCCTGCAAGGGAAAGCACAGAGACGCAGTGTGTAGTAGTACTAGTGCATACTGCATAGTAGTAAAACAACGGTTAAAAAGAGTTATAGAAAAAGTATATAAAAGGCATATATACAAACTAAGCATGATTGAACTGAACAAAAAGATAAATAAACAATAGAATCACAAAGTAGAATAAGAAGCGATAAAAGTTTAATAAGAAAATAAAAAATTAAATAGTGTGTATTATAAGTGGTCCTTGAGAAGTGATTTAAAACCAGCCAATATACAAGTTCCGTAGATTTTCCTTTCCGTACTTTTCTCTTGAGTCTGGAGTTTTGGAACTAAGTACAGTGTGTGCTTTATTTTTGGGTCTGCGCTGTGCGGCTGCTCTGTGGCCCATAGGTAATCAAAAGTTCAAACCTATAGGCATTGCAAGGTCTGGTCCCCCAGCCACATATTTCGGAGGATGGAATAGAATGGCTGAGAAAAACAATCCAATGTACAGTATTTGTGCTTTATCTGAGGGTCTGCGGCTGCTCTCTGGTTCACAGGTAATCAAAAGGTCCAAACTATAGGCGTCGCCAGATCTGTTCCCTCAGCTACATATTTCAGATAGGATAGAACAACTGAGAAAATAGCCGTTCCATCTAAATGCCTCCTTTTACAGTAGATACTTTTTTCACGTTCTTTTCACATACCAGTGTCAACAGTAGCCTGGGTCTCCTGTGTGCCGTCTGGCTTCTTGCTGCCCAGGATCAGGTCTTCCTCAAAAACATGGAGCAGCTGTGTCTCCTTCCCCTGCTGTACAGGACAAGAGAGAACAATGTGTTTACAGTGTATACTGTACACACACACACACACACACATCTACAGAAATGCCTGTGGGGTTTTCGGGTGATAGGGAGGTTTGGACGTGGCAGTGTTCATGGTTGACCTTTCAAAGAGATGCAGGAAACCTACTGTAGAGGATTTCATGCTTCAAAAGGGTCCAGATTTCAATCGTGTATCTTTGTACGGAAACAGTTTCAATGTAGGCCATGTCTATAATGCATTATAAACATACATATAATACTTTACATATAATGTTACAAGTGTTATAAAGCACCGTGAGTATTAATGCTATAACTATGCAATGTTAAAACCAGATTATAATGCAATGCAATTCTAAGTATGTTTATCGTGCATTATAGACATCATGGGCGTCAAAGAAAGTGTTACCTTTTTGTACTTTATCTCCTTTATTTTAAATGGGAAATCTCTTTGAATTCCCTTTTGTATCCAAGACCTATTCAGTGACCACAGATGTGCGTGCTAAGCAGAGCACTGCTACGTCACCATTGTTGAACAATGGTGTTCTCTTCACAGCCCAGTGGCTTGTCTTGGCCTTTGTACTAAAGTATACTCACAAAGTCAGTGATGGCATCCAGCTCAATGATACACCCTGGTTTTGCAGTGGACTGCTGACTAATGATGTTGAACACCTCACCCACATATTTCTACATGGAAACAAGCAAACAAAAAAAACACAGATGATAAGAAATCTTCGGGCACATTTAAGGCAGAGGATTCATAACATACTATAGTATAAATGTTATGCAACTATGTCAGTTTTCCGGTAATGAAAATCAAATGCATTTACATTACCGCGGAAATGTGATCATTACCATCATCTTGAAAATAGTTTGCTGTGGAGACATGATTTGCATGCCGCATGATAACATGCGGCACGCAAATCATGTCTCAATCAAAATCTTCTTGTGCTGCAATGAATACTGTACATCAACTGATCCCCCCCAACAAGCATTAAACCCACGGTATTTCATGTTTTATCGATGCAATTTCCCTGCAAGTAATCCAGTGCCGACTCTTAAAAGGAGTGGCACATGTTCTTCTATCTCTGGTATGTGGAACGACAATCAATAGTTAATTTCCTTCACTCCCTCTGTCGCACAGGTTGAAGTTAGCACCTCTGCATGTGGTGGGTGTCATCCCACCACTTCAATCTCAATCGAAATTGTCAATGCTACAAATGTTAAAGATACTGTACAATCCGGGATTTATTTTACTGAATAAAACATTTTAACCAATCTGTATAGTAGAGTACTGTATGTGGTCGGAGGTGGTCTCCCTACTCCTCCATTGGTGGTGTCGGGTAGGACACCGACTGGTTGACATTAAAGTTATTTGAGGCAGACAGCGCACCGGATTGGACTCTAGATGTGTAGCCATTCTTGTTGTAACATTTTTGTCCTGCTAATCTCTTAATTATACTTTCCATTTGGTCAAACGAGGTGTAGACCTTCGCCACACTAGACAAACCTGTCTAGTTGCAGCTTTGTCACTGAACACTACATGGTGATTTGTATGGCTTCCTTTACAAACAGCACTGTGGTAATAGGCTTACTATGGATAGCTTAAAGGTTTCATGACATCAATTTTTTTAAATTATTAGTATACACCCTAAAAAACGGAACTTTGAACATTCAGTGGATTTTCTGGGGTCTGGGGTTTTCGGAATAATTAGGCTCAGAAAAGTCCTGTGATTGGCCCGTGGACTTTGATGTCAGTCCATTAATCCCGCCCCGCTCTCCTCCACCCCTCCCCTCCCTATCCTTCTCCTTGGGGGGGGGGGGGGGAGCAGAGGCGATGATTGACAGGAAAAAATAACTCAACAGCGACACCCGCAGGCACATGATTTCATTGCAGTTGAAAAGACCTCAGAACACAGAGAAAAAACCTGCCATGGCTGACTGGACTGGATTTTTCAGTTAAAAACCTTTATTACACGTTTGAAGGACCATGATAAAGACTTTTAATGTTTAGTAAACCAGCATGTCATGAAACCTTTAAGATTGGACAGGGACGCCATGCCGTTATTAGACTTAGGCCTTGTTTTGTTTTTTGTTGAGTACTGGTTGTTGACTTACTGATATATCAGGATTAGAGAGCTCGCTCAGGAGCTTCTTGGCTTCAATAACAGCCTGGTAGAGCCTGAGGGAGTGGCCGTCGCTGGCTACGAAGCATGCACTGGGCGAGTTACAGTACACACCTGAAAAGCGAGAGAGAGAGACAAAACGATCACGTTAATCTGCCACTCATCATTTAGAGGTACAAAATTGTCACTCTACTGGGTGCTTAAATAAAGATGGAAGTAGGTCAAAAAACTGACAGTATATTTAACAAACAAGAGAATAAAGACTATGACAGGAGCTTGCCTATAACTTTTTTATTGTGGCAATAAAAAAAAGTTAGATGTGACTCTTGCTCCAGAGTCTTCATAAATGGGATATTACGTGGAGCATTTGGAACCCAGATGGAGTTATAGAGTTGAGTCAAGTTCATTTATTTACATAAAAGGCTAAAAAAGAAAACTAAATGATATTTCTGGGCCATCATACGGAGACTGAGCTAGTCTCCTTGTTAGTCTCATTTGCAATATTTAGACATTCACAATGCAGAAATGTTTTCTTTCCTACTTTCCCAGATACATCCACTGACCTTAAGTGACCCATGTTGGTAAAATAATTACAATAGTGCACCGTCATTGGTCAGTGAGTCATGAGAAATGCTTGTTATTCCAGAGATGACAACAAGCTGCAGTTGTGAAATTTATATATATAAATACTACGTCACCTAGACAGTTGCTGGGGATGAGCATGGGCAGCCAGGCAACATTAGCGAAGGCGGACGCGTGGAGCGAATTGATCCTTGCCAGTTCCGAGACCCCCCCAGAGAAGGACAGCGGGCCCACAGGGTCCACCCTCCACAGGATCAGCTCACTGTAGATGGCATTGGGATCCTGCGAAACGGTGCCCAGGGACAGCCGGCTGGGACGCGACCCGTGTAGCGGAGGCTGGCCTGAGAGACCCCGGGCGGGGGTCAGGATGCTGTCCACATCCGGTGTGCGCAGGGCGTTGTGGTGGGACGTGGTGAGCAGGAGGGGCAGCAGGGAGTGACACGCGAGGTCGTTCAGGTGGAAACGGTGGCCGCAGTAGCGCGACTTGTGCGACACGCTGAGCACCGTCGAGAAGGCGGAATCCTCGGCGAAGCTCACCCCCCACTGGTTGAGCGAGCCGTCGGTGTGTGCGGAGATCATGAGCACGTTGGGTGTGAAAATGCTGAGGCGGAGGCTGCTGCTGGGAGGAGGCTTGCCGTGACCGCCGTAGCTGATGAGCACAGACGTGGAGTGGGGCAACATGCTCCCGCCGGTCGGACGCTGTCGGCCGTGTTGGATGGCCAGGTCCACGTTCTTGATGCAGGCGTACATGACCACGCTGCGACTCAGGGAGTTGGCGTCCCCTGTGGGGAATGCTACGGGGATGCGGGACACAAATGACACCTGATAGAGACAGACAGGGAAAAGGGAGAGAAAGAAAAAATGAATAGTAGTAAAAGCAAAGTTGGGGCGCAACTGCAACATCACTAATGCTAGACTATTCAGACAGAGGTTTTGATTGATTGATTGAATACTTTATAAGCAGTTTGCAAAAAAAGCGCAGGAAAGTACAGTTCAATACAAGGTCTGCTAAGAGGATTTTAAACCCAAGAAAGCCTATGGCTTGTTTCAATTGGGGTACAGTACAGAATGTGCCCAGCAGCCTGAAGTCAATAATGAGGCTTATTTGTTCTGACTGGAGCACACCCTCTTGGATCACTGGTTACTTGACAGGCTCATCTGTATTACTCCCCACAATGTACCCACCATTTCCCACTGTTAGAATTGAATTGTGTTTGTACCAATTACGTTTGTCTGTTTCAGTTTGGGAGTGAATATGATTTAGATGAAACGATTAAGGGTGAAGTGATCAAGCTTCCTCTTGCCAGACTACAAAGCACAATTTACTGATATAATGTAGCAGCTTGGAAGAGTGAATAAAAGTGACACTCATTATTAAATCTTAAATAATAAAAAAAAAGGTTACAGCTCTAAATGCTTTTATGGGTCTTTATTTCAGCCAATGGATGAAATGGAATGGTTATCAGCTCCTTAAAAAAGAAAAAGAAAACCGTCTAGAACAGAGAGGGCCAGCGTTTTCTGGTCATGTAATGAAATGGCTTCCGAATTCAGGGTTCAATTTGTAAATCAAACAGAGAGGGGGGGATTTTCTTAACCACTTATGCCCTACATATTTCGTGATATGAAAAATAGTCAAAAAAGCAAATCTTACAAGCTCACAGTCACAACGTGTCGTCTATCTGCTATTTTCTCAATTGTTTTATTATATTTTTGTTTTGAAACATTTAAAAAATGCTGACAAATGTTTACAACTTGCCCAGAATAGGGATGCCAAGGTGAGTGTGGTTCACATAAATTGTGATTATCAAACGTAAATATTAACCAGTCTACTTTTCCTAAAATGTATTTAATTCAGTCTGACTAACAGCTGGGATAAAACATATCCCCACCTGCATTAACAATTAATGACCAGAGGGCATAGAGTCCCCCCCCCCCATCACACCGAACCCTATCCAAATGTACTCTGACAGTGATGGAGCGTCAAACGTCGCAACCATGCTTATTCCCCATCCTCATAAATGTTAATCAACATGGGTATATGCATCTGCTCAGTTTCCTTTATCTAATGAAACCAGCCAGGCCTAATCAACCTGCATGTCACTGACAGTGATTCTATCAGTTCCCCTGACTTCACTGACTGACTGACTGACTGACTGGCTGCATCATGACAGAGACCTAATCATTTGGCTGCTGATTAAAACGCATCAAGGGACTTTCCAATTTCATGTGAAGTCACACTAATTAGAACATAATTATCTCGACGTCTGGATGGGAAGCTATAAGAACGGGTGCCAGACAATCACAGCTGTCAAAGTGATTCAGGGGCCTCATCGAGATGGCGGCTAATGCTTTCGCCAAGTAGCACACTGAAGTACAATGCAACGGCTAAATATATTTGAAATTGAAGGGTCATAAAAATACAGCAATTTGGAATGGGAATATATATGGACATCAGTGTCAACCGTCACAGATTACATAAATATCAGTTTTCGCCACTAATGGGAGTGTCAAACATTTGTCTTGGAATATAAGGGGTTGGCCTAAAGTGAGGACATGGCAGCCTGCTCTGGTTACGTGGGAGGAACAATGAAATACTGATAGGCTGAAGTGAAGACGGATGAGTGGAATCATGCCCCTTTGTTCCTGCACTATTCAAAAAACTTCTGATCTGTGTTTGCCAATCTGCAAGATTGGCAAACAAGATTGCAAGATTGGCAAACACATGAGTGAACCCAGATCACACATGCAAGTACGCACTTTCCTTTACTGGCTTACATCAAGCTACAGGCACTCGTCATCCGTGCTTTAACCACTTAAACCCTATATACTTCGTTGATCGGGGTCCACTGGGGGTCTACTTGACCCCTCCTTTTTTCCCCCTCTACACTTTCTACTCTCCAATCTACAAGCTCACAATGCGACGCGCTGTGAGCTTGCAGATTTCACGTTTTTTTGCCGAATGTTTGTGTGTTATGACATGCCTAGAATAGGAACGCTGTTCAACTGGTAAAGAAAAACTGGGGGGTGAAGAATAGCATAATGCTGTTGCATTTATGCAAAAGTTGGATGATGTAAAAGAGAGAATACGGCGTCCATCAGTAATGACCACAAATCTACCTGTGCTTGTCTGAACATGCCCGGCTGGTATTCATCCAGCCAGTCAACATGCCAGACCAACAGGGAGCCATCCATGGGGTGGATGCTGAACAACATGTCCGCCCCTTTGTTCCAGTCCTCTAGCAGAACCTCCACCTGGTGCTCCACAGCAGACAAATGCAGCTGCATGGACGTCCCGTCAGCTCCCTGGGGATCCTCGGACACCGGCTTGGTAGCAGGATTCTCCTCGTTGAAGTCATCGCCATCTTCGTGTTCTAAATGAAAATGAAGCATAATTGTGGACAGCGCACAGCGAAGTATGCAAACATTAATTTTAATTTATCTCTCTTTAAAAGGCTGATGATGAGCCAGAAAACATCCACGTATACCGCAATGTTTTTTCCATCTATTATCATCTCCTCTTTGCCCTACCTTCCTGGGTGCTTTCGTTCTGTTGTTCCAGACTGCCCCGGAGCTGCTGGAGGAAGACCTCCATGGCTAGAGTGAGGTGGAGCTCCTTGTTGTTGAGCCAGTGGACAGTGAATGGGCCTCCTGGTTCTCCATCATCCACCCCACACAAAGAGGAGATGGAAGGAAGCAACGGGATGTCTGGAGTGAAAAGCATAAAAAAATTATGCTGCTGCTGGGGTGTGTGGGGGTGTGTGTGTGGGGGTGTGTGTGTGGGGGTGTGTGTGTGTGTGTGTGTGTGTGTGTCACTCCCGCTAAATTTGGAAGCCAAACAAGACGGAAAATGAAACATTCTTGATCACATGACCATAGAGATAATGTGAACCGATTTGCATAAGGTTTGGCCAAAATTGGCCTCCTGGTGGTGCTATAACAGGCCGACGTGAAAAGTTTGGGGAAGAGGTTCTTCCTTGGTGTTCCGAGAGTGTGCATGCAAAGTTTCACATTACATTGGTTAGGTTAGCACTGACAAATGACAGGCGGACACACACGGACGGACGGGAGCAAAAACATAGTCTCCGAAACACACTGGGCTGGAATTCATAAATGGGAGGTTGTTCTTTGCAAGAGCCATAATGACTTGCAATTGTTTTTGGGGGACATAGAGCTGGGTGTGCCTCCGTTTCTATTCTAACCTGTGGCCGGGTTGATGCTGGCAGCAATGTGGAAGTGGCAGAGGGCGTTGGCGTGCGGCATGCTGCTACTGCCAGTCTTGTGGCTGTAGTGCCGGCTCTGCTGATGAGGCAGGCTGCCCATCACTGAAGGCTGGACCACACTTCGGAGAAAGGACGAACGCCACGACTCCTGCAGATTCAACTTGACGGAAAAAACAGATTGATTAAAACCAATTTACTCATCAACAACGAGAAGTATTCTTAGATGATGGAAAAACCTGACAATTGCCAAAAATAGGCCGATAAACCTTGAAAAACTAGAGGTCAGCCGATATATCGAGCCGATATTTGCATTTCGTACCAAATCAGGAGGATTGGTAGCTATTAGGATGCCAAATTATGGCAGATTTTTCTTTTCTATTTTGCCAATTCTTCTTAAAATTTGTTGTGTGTTCTGTTCTGTTGAACAGGCAGGTGCGCATACACACACTCTGGATCAGTTTTATAACTGCCTAAACATATCTGCAATTTACCTGAAATGCTGTCTAACAGCACCCTGACCATACAACCCTGACTCATCATTAGTTAAATTATTCTGCATGAAATCTTTCACTCTAGTCTACGCACATGACAGGCGACAGGGCGTTTTCTGTGTTGCCTATCAAGCCAGTCTTGGGGAAAAACAGTATTATGGTTCATCCTGCGTAGTCTGTGATGTATTTAATGAATAATTCCACACATGTACTCTCACAGACTGTCCTAGGGGCACAGTGGAGGAATTTGCATACCAATTTTTCTTTCCTCCCTGTAATCTATCATGTCCCCAAACTCTATAATTGCCAGCAAGTCCCATAACCACGTAAATGGCCATATTCAAAATTATAGCAAACCAGATTTAAGCATTGTGTATGGAGCATAACTAAGCCTTCAGCAACAAACCTAAGTCAGCTGTGGCTCAATGTACAAAAGAATATTCTGAGCTGGGTAGAGAACAAATACATCATAAATAAATAATATAATTGTCAAAGGAACTGTAACAATGTCAGAGTAATAATTGTGAGGTGTGTGTGACACAGATCACAGAAATGGGGCTAATTTTCCCCACTGATGCTCCTCTTAAGCACTACAAACTAAGCCTTGAAAACTATCTGATAGCCAATTAATTTTCCCTTTCAACTCCGCTAAGCCTCCTCTCTCCTCTGCTTTTTCTATCTCCTTCCTCCCCCTCTCTTGCACTCTTACCCTTTATCTCTGCAATAGCTAATGTGCTGCATTAGCCATGCTGGACAGAAGACTGCCTGGTGTCCACCACAAGGCCGAGCAGGATGAGCAACAGCTACAGTGCGATTATTCTCGCATGTCATTACTCAACGGAGATGATATATGACTGCTGTGCTACAGTATCGTAAACACATCATCCTTTTAATGCGGCGCTGTCCTGACCTTGGATAGCTTAGATTATGTGTCAACCTTAAGGATGTTTCCTGTGTTGTGCTTTCAAATTAAATTAAGAGACTTCAGTCTGTGTCATCATAGCTTAGTACCGTTACATTATGGGCACTGACGTAGTGCGTTAACAAAAGCAAGAAAACAAACGTGTCAAGGACCACAGTGGGAATATATCTTGAGATTTTTTTGTGTTCATCCTTTAGACTTTGTGTGCAACTGTTCATTTGTGCATAATGACCTCAGCCACTGACCCTTATTTGGAGAATGGCTCAGTGTCTTCTATAATACCTATGTGTACTTGAAGTTGAAGTTTTAAAAGCCAAATCAGATTATTATCAAAGAGCAAACCAACCTGTGCTATTCACCCACACAGACGAAAATTGTCAAGGCTCACCTCTGAAGGTCTTCCCCCCTGCGTCTTCCCATTAGAGGCATTCTTCCTGCTGGTGCCAGCGGACCGGACCGGGTCGCTGGGCGGACTGTTGGTATGGTTGTTGTTGTTATGGAGACCTGACAGGAGGCTGTCGCCCGGCAACAGCGTCTCTGCCCAGAGGCGACACACACTGTCCTTACAGCAGGTTAGCAGAACATTACACACTGAGCCCCTGTTAGGAGAGGAGAAGGTTACAGGAAGGTAGTGATGTTATTGGTAATGACAGCATCAGTGATGAGTGTTGATATGACAGAAAAATTAACAACAAATGTTGAGGCTCTTAGGATGCAAAAATCGATGTATTTACATATTGAAATAAGTGACACCGTGAAAAAAGGAGTGGACGAGGTGCTGATGATGGTCTCAGGACCGAAACATCCACACTGGTTTTTTTTCACAGTAACTTTTTTTTTAAATCAATATTTGCATCCTAAAGGGGCCAATCACACTGTTTTGTAATTGTTATTATCAATGTGAATGAAGCGTTTTATTTGCTGCTTTTGCGTTGCAGGTCGCCTTGCGCACATGCGCCCTATGCACCCCGTGTTTCTGGAGGAGCACTTGTGTGATCAGGGCCGGGCTTGAAAGTGAGTGACAGGTGAGTATCTGGTTGCCTGGTAACATCAACACAAAGGCAATGCAAGCTGTTCTGCTTTGTAGACTGCACAGGAAAAGGCAGTGCGCCACGCCCTGTGCGGCCAAATCTGAGCCATCTGAACAGCCATCTGCTGGGTGAAGCAGTAAAAATTATTTCCCATCCACCGGGACCTGTAAATACTCCCTTTTCCCTTAAGGCTGTGATGCCATTGAACATGGTTTTAAACCGGCCTTTGGTTTTTCAGTTGTTGCCAATGGTTTGGTCGTTGCAGTGACGCATTTCCTCCAAACTACATGGCTCACGTTTTTAGATGATGCCTTTTCGGGGACAGTACATTTGAAATGTGCTTACTTTAGCCGTGCCATGCTGTTTAGGTCACACACAAGTGTCAAACTTTGTGTTGCACAGCATCAAGGATGTTGTACTGTAACTTCCAGCACTCTCACAAAAACATGTGTTTAGTGGAATCTTGGCTTTGAAGGCTGTTCCAGACAATGGCAGATACCATAGAAACAGGAATAAAATGTGAAATAAAGGGACATTGACATAGCTTCTGCATAGTACACAGCAGGGATCGTTTGAAAACTGACAGCAAAATCTAACTAATAGTATGCTTCCTGAAATGTAATTTGAAGCTTTCAATTTAATGTTGGCAGGTAGCATTCTGCAGTAGTCTAAATACTGCTTATTGCAAAAAATAAAATCACCTCTGATGTCTGCAGCTTTGTAATGAATAACATAACATCCTCACATGCAGTAGTGTCCCACTGCAGGTCAAAGAAGAATTAGTTTTTATAAATAAACTGAATCTAAAGCATTAGAATCTAATTTGTTACTGACATACATATTTGAAATCATTGATTTTGCAACAAAATGGCTGTGTCTGCATGCATTAGATTCACAGTATTTAGCTTTATTTTGTTGGGGATGTAATTGTGCAGCACTATTCCCAACTAAATGTCTTCTTGCAGCCTAAATCTGGTGTGAACAGGGATATTGTGCGAGTCAGTGAAGGATTGTAGGTCAGGAAAGGCCATTAACAGTGGAACTGTACAGCACTGATAGCAAGCTGCTCTTTTGAGAGTACATTGCTCCATGTTAATTTAACTCTGCCAGAAATTCACAAAGAATGGATTATGTCCGCTGATAGCACCATTTATTGTGCATCAATTGCACCTGCTATCTGCCAGATTCAAAAGATATAATATAAACCATAACGTTTTTCAGTAGGGGGCAGTTTGCCGTTGTTTTGTCGGTTTTTGCCACATTGCAATTAGCAATGTGGCAAACTATAAATAAATAAAACATAAAATAGTGTCTTTGAACCTCACTATTTATTCATATGTGGATGCATCTTTGACTGTCAACGGAGAGTTTGTGGAGCAGGTGCAGAGGTGTTATGTAGCCAAAGCCTGAAATGGACAATGCCAGTGTAGTAATCAAAATTGATTAGAGCCAATATTGGCAATTTGAAGCTCTTTTGATTGAAAATATTTCACACAGCCTACCTTCTCCCTGCCACAATGACTTTGCTGGTTGAGCAAAAGGGCTGTGCTCAAACATTATTTTCAATTAGGCTACTGTACATCTTAAAACTGGACTATTCATGAACAAGGTTGTTGTTACAGACAGTGCTCGAGTTGAGCCAGTAGCCTACTTTCCAGTACAGAGTAACTTTGCCCACCTGAGCACCTTTATTACTTATAATTACGCATGCTGGAGAAGCCATGCCCAATGGCACACTAGCTTTCCACAGCTGCCCACGGCCACCTTGACAGAGGTAATCCCACAAAAGTATGAATTTTATTTGCACCAAACTGTCACCCGAGTTTCATGAGACTAAAAAGCCTCACTAAAGAATAATTGGGGAGAGCTAATGAATGAAGCAGCAATGGCCTCACATTTTCAACCTCATTCATGAAACATGACATGAGCCGGCTTCTGATTATTATAACCATATTAACAGCACCATGCGCACAAAGGTAGAAAGGTGTCTCCTTATGGAATGCCCATTTCCACCTAGTGGCTACCACATCAGGAAAGAACTAGTATACTATGCATATGTCTATAAATATGCTCTGTTTTGCAAATCAAATAAATCACACTCACAGCATCATATAATGCACAGACAGTGCTTATAGGCACACTGAAAGGCTGCATTGGATGATTGGACAATGCAGGTTGAAAGCTTCTGCACTGTACACAGATGACCAAGTATGAAATGCAAATAAAACATAATAGATTCCCATTAAGTGAGATGAAATATCTGCTGAAAAGCACGCCTGGCATGACAATGTATTAGTCTGGCTACAATTACTGCTGCCATGATCACTGGAAAGTCAGTGGAAAGTGACAACCCTTATAAATGCGCTTCACAACCAGCTCTCTGAAGAAGTGAATAATTCCCCCCCCCCCCCCCCCAACTGAATGTGACCTTTAGCGGTGGTGTTTGTGAATTTATTCACAATGAGGCTCATTTGCATATAAAAGTGCAAGATTTGCGCAAAATGTATGCATATTATTACCTCAATTAAATGTGCAAATAGCACCAGAGCTCCAAGATGCTATTTGCTTGGCAGCACAGTTAGGGGGGCATTTCACCCTTTGCAGTTTATTTTTTTCCCCTTATTTGCACAGGTTTAGCGGGCACAAAAGCCACAGAATCCCTTTGTGAATTTGCCCCTGAGAGGGTAAACATGGGCCCATATGGAAGATATATACACTCTCAGAGTTACATTAACACTGAGGTTTCTGTTGTGTACAACCCATCTTTGCAATTACTGCTTTGTTAACCTATTGCATGTAGGTCTTATGAATACAAGAACGCTCGCCTCAACGGAGCCAGGTATTCCTAAACGTAACCTCAGTAAAAACTATTCCTAAACCTAACCCTTATTCCTAAACGTAACCTTAGTAAAACTATGCCTAAAGCTAACCCTTATTCCTAAACCTAACCTCAGTAAATCCATGGCTAACTCTAAACGTATTCCTAACCTTAACCTCAGTAAAACAAATACAAGAATACAAGAACCGCTGGAGGCGAGCGGTGTGCAAAAAACATGGGGTGAAGTGTTCCAGTTACCGGTCCTACTACCCTACATGTACTAGACTGCACCACAACTCTCCCAGAACAAGTCCATGGTGTCAAAGTGAGTCACGAGATTAGTTGATTAGCAAAACCTGCTGTTCGGCAGGTTTTATATATTGTGACACTTTTATCAAGCTTCCCATCTTATTTTTAATAAAAGCAGTTAGTCACTGTTTGTGATTTGTCAAGTGTTTGTGGTATAATATACAGTATTTGCCTGTCATTCAATATCCTTGACAAAACGATGGCAAGAGGAACACACAGGGGGAAAAAAGCGGAACGTTTATTTCTTTGAGCGCGGGCAGGAGACAGTCTTAATCGAACATGTATCTCTATGTGAATTGAACAGTTAAACATATCAGATTCAAATTCATACATTTAAGTGACTCAAGCTAGAACGCTCAAAGTTGTTCCATACCGTGGCATGTACTTGCTAGTCTTCCTCCAGGAGAAGCCGGTGACAGAGCGAGGATGGGCCAAATAGACAAAGGAGAAGGACAGTTCCCCTTGGGTGTTAATGCTGTAGCTGCTGTCGCTGGGCTCCGGAGGTGTGAACAGTCTAGAGATACCAGACTGCCACTTACTGGTGCTGTACCACACCTTCACGAGGCAGTCGTCCTAAGGGGAAACCAGGGGACAGACAAACAGAGGATATAAAGAACACACAAAAGGCAGGGGGAAAAAATAGAGGATTCATGGTGTTCCCTGGAGATATATACAGAGAAAGGTGTGGCAGTGATGTGCAAACGAGTGTATAAGATCAGATAAGCCTTTGATCGCTGGGGGGAAATTCAGGTTCCATAGTAGCAATAATGTCGAGTTTCGACCATCACCAGAATTCCCAGAAATCACCGCTTTCTGAGAATGCAGCATGGTTCCATGCATTGCCTATGGCGAGACGCTAATTAATTGCAACAGGAGGCGGAGCAGTGCGAAAAGTGAATGGATTTTACTATGTACTGTATAGTGTGTTTAGAAATGCAATGTAGTTGTACAATAAAAACAAATATTGTGAATGCTAGAATCAATGCAGCAAAACTATTAGAGAGCTATTAGTTATATTAATATTATAGATCATATAATTAACAAGTTAACAATCTGGACTTTGACGTTGAATTCTACAACCGGTCTTAAACCAGGATCTCTACATTAGTATGACCACAGTAATACTGTTTTAATGAGCCTTGTTGCCAGGCTGAGAGTAAATGTCTTGCATGGCTCTCAGGGTGCAAAGCCAACGGACCTGTCCAGCAGTAGCAAAGAAATCCCCATCAGGAGAGAACTTCATCAGATTGATGGGAGAGGCAGTCCTACAGTCAAAAGGAAAATAAAACAATGAATACAATCGTTTAGAAAACAAGGGAACCAGGAGACCTGGTACTGCCAGACCCCTAGTGGTTGAAATCTGAATGGCCGGACTTCGCATGACGTGTGTGCAGAAGAAAAGAGGGACAGGACAGGAAAAGAGGGACAGACCGACCGACAAAGCCTCATGTAGGCCGGCCGGACTTCGCATGACGTGTGTGCAGAGGAAAAGAGGGACAGGACAGGAAAAGAGGGACAGACCGACAAAGCCTCATGTAGGCCGGCCGGACTTCACATGACGTGTGTGCGGAGGAAAAGAGGGACAGGACAGGAAAAGAGGGACAGACCGACCGACAAAGCCTCATGTAGGCCGACCCCTTGGGTCTGGCAAATACTAATGTACGGTACTCTAAGAACAGTAAGATATTCACAAGCAATGTGGATATTGTCACATGTGAAGTTCTACCAATCTATAAATAATAGCCAATTCACAAGCTTGTTTTTAAAATAGTTCATTAATCGTAATCAAGGCAAAGGTCTAAAATAATTGTGACATTAATTTGAAGTCATATCACCCAGCCCCAGTGGACATCCTTTTTTTTAAAAGTGTGGGCTCTTACTTGCAGTGCCAGATACACCTCCAGGGAGACTGAGAGGAGTCACCTATGGTCATCTCAGTCTGCTTCCCAGCCTCCTCGCACACCTCCTCTGCCTCGCCACCATTACACCACAACTGGAGGCTACTAGAGCCTGTTAAGAGATGGCTGCCTGGAAGAACCAATAACAAAACCCCAGTCACCATGAGATTGTCCATTTTTCTGTATTGTATTTAATTGGCCATATTTTCAACACCAGTAGTACAAAACAAATGAGCAAAAAAAGAGATGTGCGAAAGATGAGTATTAGTGATGTAGGCCGGTTGTCAGTGACATTCACAAATCATTCTCATAAAAACCTTTCAACGGACACTATAGCAGTGGTTTTGATTCATTTAGACGTCATGTTAAAAGAAAAGTACACAAACTGAGGGGTGGAAAAATGGCATCAAATGTAATCAAGAAAGTCAATCAAAGAACGAGATTTTGGGGCAGGATTTACTCTTTTGTCAACAAAAGTGCTCTCAAGACTCTTAGCTTGAGCCCTAATTCAATGCCATTTTGATTATGCTTGTGCCTCTTGGTTCTCCAACACATCTGAATGTCACTAAAAACTAAGCTTCAGACCTCCCAAAATAAACTGATAGGACTACTTCTCGGCCTTAACCCATTCATTCCGGGTTAAGCCCATGACCCACCTAATTCCAACACACTTTCTAGTTTGGGATGGCTCGGGGTAGAAGACAGGGTTAGATATTTTGGGGGCTTTTCTGCCTTTATTTGGATAGTACAGTTTGCGATAGACAGGAAACAGGGGATTGACATGCAGCAAAGATCGTCAGGCTCGGGAATCGAACATGCGACTTTCTGTCAGGCTGCATTAGAGCATATATGTGGTATGCGCCTTAACCACTAGGCCATCTGTGCCCCCCAGCGGGATTGGTATTTAACCCGTTAAGACCGGGAAAGCATCTGTCATTTTAGATTTTAACCATTATTTTATACTTTGGCTAATCAAAAATAACAGATATACAAGCTCATAGCGCTATGAGCTCGTAGATCTGCTATTTTAGAAAAATCATGATTTTTTTTGCAAATCTTTGAATATATGTATTTTAAAGCCAACATTTTTTACTCAAATCTTTGCTTCTGGGGGTGCCATATATTTTGAGATCTGGGTCCGCAGCCAAATAAATATAATTTTCGGTGGTCCTTGACATGAAAAAGTTTGAGAACCACTGATATTATAGCAACAGAAGTGTTTCAGAACACTGTTAGGGTTTAGAAGACATTTGTAGAATCGGCCTCAGGTCTCAATGGGTTCAGATACTTGGTAATATTTGGTCAAATGTTTGGTTATAATGAAGTCCAAAATAGGGACACCGGGTTGAAAGCGGTTTAAATATATTTGGGAGGGCGTAGAATGTGTCTCTGTATTGGTAAATGAGTGCACTATTTTTATATAGTTGTAAACATAGCAGTAATAATGTGTGGTCGTCACAAAACCCAAAAGGCACACCTGGACTTCCCGTTTGGGAACCACAGCAGTATAGCATGACTGTGTATCTTTATGTTGTACTACACAAGGTGTGCTCCTAGTGTAAATGTACCTGTGGGGTGCCAGGCCAGGTTCCGCACTGTAGACTGCAAAGCAAACTGGCCCGTCTTCTGCCACTGGTAGTTCAGCTTCTGTTCACAATAAAAACATGAAAGAAAGAAGTCTCAATGACAACATAAAATAAACATCCTTCATCTAAAAAATAAGATGGTGCCAGAGCTAAATCATATCTTTTCATGTCTTTCATATCAGGAGGTATGACTGTATTGTTTGTGAGAACCTCCTGTGAGCCTGCTCTCATGCGAATCACATGATATCATGCATGACCCTCAGGCTGTGTCTGAGATGTCTATCATCTTTCCATTGATTCCATTCCATGTGACGGTTCCCTGACTTCTCTTGCTTAGGACCAATGTCATAAACATGAGACTTTTGAAAAGACGTATTGATATAAGATCAGTCGATTGAGTATTAAAAGGGGTATTTCACTTTAAAACACATCTGGGGTCATTTTAACGTCTACACTGGCTTTTTGTGTGACAAATTTTAAGTTGTTTAACCATGTTAGACACATTGAAAACATCCGTCCCCGTTTCTGGTTAATGTATTTTTCTTTTTATGTTACTCTCTTGTACATGTTACTCTTGTATATGAGATTATGAATAAAATCTTGAGACTTTACTGTGGTGGTCAAGGTTCAGCTGCAATTGAAAGGTCAATGAAAAGTGCTGAAAGGAGAAAAGGGGTCTCGTTTCCTGTGCTAATGTGAAGACATGCATGACTGGTTGTGGACTGAACAGTCCTGTTGGCTACTCACCGTCGATGGCCCCTCCTTCACATCTTGGCGATGAACAGGCTCAAAGACACATACAATGCTTCCATAGGAAGCTGCAATCTGTCAGCAGAAAAAAAACATGTCTCAATTACTTCTACATATTAAGCACAAAACAAAAAAACTTCCTCAAACCAGTATTTCTTGTTTCAGAAACAAGTCATACTGGCAACTGGCTACTGAACTTAAATTACTTGAAAAGGGGCCAATAATATCTTGTGATTGTTACAATCCTTTGTTGACTCAGCATTGTCGTGATTGCAGCTTGTACTCCTCCCATTAACACATTGGCTCGGGCTCCGTGCTCAAATGCCAGTGTCAGTGGCCACTGTCACTACGGTAAACAGACTGGATGACTGAAATGCCTGAATAGAAATAACGATTCTAACAAGGCCTGGGCCCTGGATAATACAAGTTGTGTGTAATGAGGTAAATAATATGCCAACTGTCAAGGATGCTGAATGTCAGGAACAAATGAGTCACACACAGACACTTGCAAATGTGCATATGCATGCACACACACGTGCATGTGTACAGTATGTGCACCACAGATTATAATAAAAAAAGGCACGCACAAGACTTGGTGCAGACAGACTATGACTCAGAGCACTGTGACATACATTAGGAAAATACATTGTTTCTTCTACACAGGATGACTTGACTACAGGCTTCAGAAGATTTTTATAGTTTTCCATTTTGGAGAAGTAGAGGATGATACATTGGCAGCTGAAAGCATTCGCTCTCTTTTCCCCGCCGTGGCACATTTGTGTCTTTCCACTTTATCTGTATTACAGCTTGACGTGTGGGTTTCTTTGTCTATTCTATCAGACCTGTTGACAGCAATGCAGCTGTTCAGGCTGAAACCACATTACACACCAGAAATGAAGCCCATTTAGGCCGTGAAAGAACTAATAATGTAGACTCGGGCCCATTTTGACTAAGATAGCTTATTATGCGGCCTGATTTGAAAAGGACACTGGACATTGATTGAGCTTGAGTTTTTTCCGTTTTTTATCAAACCATTTTGCAGTCATATGATGTTACAAATGCAATGACATGGACTGGGGCCAGCATCAGCATTACATGATTTGACCAATATATTTATAAATTATCAATTAATCGACAACACAAAATTGACAAGGCCTGGGAAGTGATCGTTCTTACCTGTCCTCCCTGTAGGGGGCAGTCCACGCAGCCCACCTGGATGTTGCCATGCTTGGCCCCCGGGATGATCTGCAGCCGCTCAAAGTCACTGCCCAAAATCACAACATCACAGCCGGATGCGTAGGCCTATCCCATGACATGAGAAAAGAGAAGGAGTTTGAGTAGTGTTTACCAAACATAGGTCTGCCACCCATTTTAGTCGCGACAAAAAAAGACAACATTTCGAAACATTTTCTAACTTGTTTTCATGAATCAAATAGGTGATATACGTTCGTGAACGTTCCGCATCACAAGGGCCGTTGTGAGCTCGTAGATCAGCTATATTCACTTTTTTTCTTCTTTTTTTTTTGGGGTACCGGGGAATATACCCTTTTGGGTCTTGAGCTGTAAAAATTTGGGAACCCCTGGGTTGGAGGACAGGGATGACAAGGACATAAACAGCACCCACAGTGTGAGAGCGGTCAGTTGGACAAGCCTAATTGGACAAGGCTAATGAGTGACCCCGGGTCCAGTGTCACGACATCATCACACACATACCATCATATGATAGCTGTCGAGTACTAGTACGGCAAGATAAGATATGCATTCCATTCTGAATTTCTGTGGTTCTGTGTGCAGGGCGGGTGGGGGGGGGGGGGTTGACCCATTATCAATGGGCTGTAATTCACTGTGACTATCCAGAGATCTAACCTTTGCCTCCTTCACTAGAGGATGGAGGGACAGAAATAGTTGTGCTATTGATCCATTCAGCGAGAATGACTCTCCATTGGGAACAGTGTCAGATTCTGTCCACCACAATGTGCAAAGTCAGTCTGTCGCTGACAGTTACTTCACATTCAAGGTTTAGTTCAAGGTTTCTGTTGTTGTTATTTTGAGTACAGGTACATAAGATTAAAACATTGTAGCAGCATTAATAATAATAATAATAATAATAATAATAATAATAATAATAATAATAATAATAAACAATATGTATACAACAAAGAAAATAATAGAATAATCAAGAATAGCAGCAGTATCACAAAAGAACAGTTTAACTGTTGTTGTTAACCACATGAACCCTAGCATCCCAATTATGGGCATACAGTATAATTTAGGCAAACATTCGGTTCATCCCAAAATATCCCTACATGTCTCTTACAGTCACTTTATATACTCATACAAGCAGGACAACAGGACCATGACAATAGTGTCATACCCCTGACTGTGACCGCCCAGCTTTGCCACCAACTAACCAGCCGAAACCTTGGTCAGAACAAAATAATCACCTGAGGCCACCCTATTGATTATTCATCAATACGGTTGATTGAATCAAGTCAGGCAAATATTGCTGAGCTCTGTGCTAAGAACACTACTTTCAACCTGCAACTTGTCCCTGTCTGAAACCAGGAGAGCCGAGTCATCCGCGAACAAGAACAAATTTCAGTTACATGGTCATTTCACAGCGTGACTCGTTAACATGAAGCAAGAATAGTAACGTCCCCAGAATGCTTCGCTGTGGGACCCCCACAGTCCACTGGGAGGGAAGAGGACAGGGTACCATTCACCTCAACCACCTGTTCTCTTCCCTCCAGGTAAGATCTTGGTTGGATCTCACCCAGTTCACAGATGAGCTGTCAAAACCAATTGCCCTCAGCTTATTCAACAAGATGGAATGATTAAAAGTGTCAAACGCTTTCTGCAGGTCCAAGTACTTGCCAACATCTATCTTGCGTTTGATGTAATCCATCAAGTACAGCATTGGTTAACACTTCCAGCCCTGTTCCACACACAGCAACATCCTCAGAGTTAATTTAATGCTGAGTGTAGAAAATTAATTGACCCGTAACTTACAGCTACACTCCGTAACTTTCCTGTCCTACCTGGGATTCTTAGCCGGAATTCACACCCGGGTCCCACAAGCAAGGGCTTTTTACCACTGAGCTAATAGAGCCTGCCTGCTTGCTCAGGGGGAGAAATTGAATTTTGACCTTCATGCAGTACCACTTGCCAACCAGTAGTGGTCAAATCAGACCACAGAATATAAATGTCTCAATAGAAGAGCAGGGAGACCAAATACAATTGCAGCAATTGTGTAAGTTATATTATATTAGCATACTCTACCATAGTGATTGGTCTAAATAACATTTTATTCATAGTGTACTTTTAACACTGGGTATTTTAATGTGTCATCTGCCTTGAATGACAACACCAAGTAAATGATAAATTCTCAGGTGCTGGACAGAACACATATAAAATAGAAATATAGAGGCCGCAGCGCACACTGATTCATGCTCCCGAAGTGTATTTATTTAATTACCACCGAGGTGACATTTCGAGCATCTCCACTCTTCCTCAGACAAGGAGGAAGAGAGGCGCTCGAAATGTCACCTTGGTGATAATTAATCAAATACACTTTGGGAGCATGATCCAGTGTGTGGGTAGAGTATATTTCTATTGTTTGACAGCACTGTCGCAGCTGCACCTTCCTACACTCTGAGAAAAAGATAAGCAGCAACGCAAGTTTTTATCTGGCTAGCAGACAATGAGACAGAGCAACACATGCACCTATAAAGACGATAGGGAAGTATTTCTGGAACAAGGAACAACTTACCGTGAATGGCACATTGTTGACACTCCCCACTGAGAAACAACTGTCCCCTGGGTTGACGGCCCCGGTGAGGACCTGATGGAGATTCATGGCTCTTGTTGTTTGCCTGTTCTCCTTCCCTGCTGCCTCACTGTACCCTCCTACTCCAGGTGAGTTTGATTGGAAACCAGTGTAATGATGCGGTCATTGTGACATGTAGGCTGTGATTTCAATACAGCATCCCTGCAGGCTTTCTGAGGGGAAGAGACAGAGAGACAAGCAGAAAGATGAGTAAGAGAAATTAAGATGGGAGAGAAAATAGACATGACGACAGTTTGGGATCGACTTTAAGGCATTGCATATATTCATTGTAAATTGATTTAACACTGAACACTAGTAGTAAGCTCATGAAAAGGAAACCGCAGAGCTGACAGCTCACCCATAGCCTTTACGCAACATATGCTGCCCAACATATTACGGTTGCAGTACATGAATGTTTCCTTATCTGGCCCAGCCTTAGTGAATTTACTCTGAAACGGGAACCCAGGCAAAATATTAGTACTACTGTGTATAATGATAGCGATAATATCACCAGTAGGTGCACTTTAAAGTTTAAACACCCAATTTTGTTAGCCTCAGGGTGTGCTTATATGCCAACTACTGAGGGTACAACCACCAGAATCCTTTTTAAAGTGCTCATCTTTGTAAACCAGTAGCAAGACAGTGTATGTTCATTCAAGGCTATGTAAATTAGGTTTTTCCAATTTCAGTTTCAGGGTGTGAGTAGAATCTCTTGAATCTCTTGAGTCCTGACGCTGGCCGGGTTTACAATAGCCTATTATTACACAAATGGGAACAGGTCAGGTTGTGTCAGTCAGTGATCCAAATGGGTCAGAGCAGCAGAATGCTGTTATAACACAACTACAATGCTGCTGGTTTGGCCGGCTAATCCACTTTAATGTTTACTGCTAGAGGCTTTATTCTGAAACCACAGGTAGGGGGGGGGGCGATTAATGTCATCTGTCACAGTAAACCAAATCAATCTGTAACTTATGACACACATCTGAACGCATCATTATGGAGCAAGCTAGCTGAACATGCTAGCTGTCAGTTAGCACTGCTTGAGCAGTGTCTCTTGTGTCAGCAATGATACTGACAATTACACACACATTTATTCACTTATAATACCAGCAACGCGCAAGTCAGGCCCCTTAAATGTCACAGTTTGGCCTTAATGCAGTAGTTATTTCACATTGCAGTAGGCCAGTGGTTCTCACCAGTGGTCCTTGAAGGTTCCAGGTGGTCCCCAGCTAAATGATGGAGAGTTGATAACCAAATGGACCCTAATTAGATCTTTATCTATTGAGAGTGTAAAATGAAACCAAATGGACGGACCCTTATAGATCTTTATCTCTTGAGTGTAAAATGAAACCAAATGGACCCTGGTTTCATTGTACGCTACGAGTTAAATTATTGTTAAACATATGCATTACTTAATTTACAAGAAGTCTATACGGAATGTACAAGAATTGTTATTTTGATCAACGTTTGCCTGTCATCTCTCCTATGGTACCAACATCAACACAGCATGGAATTGTGGACAAAATCTTATCCAAAGATAACAAAACATTCTAAGTTCTGAGTGGCTAAATCTCATCAAACGGTGGTCCGTGGCACAAATGCCCAACAAATAACGGACCTTGATATGAAAAAAGGGTTGAAAACCACTGCAGCAGGCGATTCTAAACTGGACAATTTTTAAGGCATCTGTTCCGTGTGGCAACTCACGTGATGAGGTTCCATATCCATACACCGCAGCAACACGGTGACACAATGTCAATGTCAACACCACTGGATCAGCGTATCGTCAGCTGAACTGTCTCAGTAGTCAATTTACATGACTTTAAACGCACTGTCGATCTGAACGAAAGGCATATCGAGCAGTTTCAGGTCAATGAATCATTAAGCTAACTTATACTGTCAAGTTGAAGTGTCTTAGCCCACACTGTACAGCGGCCACAACCATAACAAATGTAACACATGCCATGATGACCCGTAATATACGCAAGCAACGACTTACCTCGTACTATTGCTAAATTATGTCCCGTTACTCTTTTGTAGCTTTGCCTGGCGAGTATTATAGCTCTTCCTTGCAGTCTTTCCAGCTAACTAGCGATAGCACACCATAGCTTCAGCAGTAGCTCGCTAGCTTAGAACAGCAAACAAACCAGCTATAGAAAAGGCTGAGAGCGTTTAATTTGTGTCAACCATTCGGTAGCTGTCTGAGTCACGTTGCCCGGCTGTGTGTACAGCGGCTAACAGTTCTGAATGCAAACCACACACCAGGGAGTCCCTAAAGTTACCAAATACCAGACACCATCCTGTCCTACCTACGGTATCTGTCTGTTCCTCAACGTTGGAGATGTGTCACGGTGACGACTGTTTAGGTGCGATGCATTGTGGTCCTTGTAGTCACAAACATGAAAGCAGGTGAGGTGAACCGTGAGGTGAACTGAGGGGAGGTTCCTGCAGAACAGGCTCTGCAGAATCTCAAGAGAATAGGATGATCTGTAAATACAGTTTTTAATTGTTTTTTTTACTAATATTTGTATTATATTACTAAGATTACAAACTATATAGATTTCTAGATATAACCTAGACCAGTGCTTCTCAAACTTTTTTCATGTCAAGGACCCCCAAAATGATATGTATTTGGCTGCGGACCCCGGCCTCATCTCAAAAATATTTTGTGCCAGGGACCTCCAGAAGCAAAGATTTGAATAAAAAAATGATCGCTTTAACAATACATATGTATAGCAGCCTATATTCAAAGATTTGCAAAATAGATTTTTCAGGTTTAGCAGGTATACAAGCTCATCGCGCGACACATGAGCTTGTATATCTGCTATTTTTGAATAGCCAAAAGTATATAATTTAAATGTGGTTAAAGTGGTTCAAATGATTGTGACGCTATATTAACTAATTTTCCTGGGGACCGCCTATACCCCCCCAAGGACGCCCTGGGTGTCTCCGGACCCCACTTTGAGAACCAATTTATTGTAGAACTGACTTTAATACCCCAGTCCTCAGGTAGCCAAGAGACAGAGACAGGTGAAAAGCTGTGCTCATGTGCTCAACTCAGACAAAACTAGAGATCTAGCTTAAAAAGGAATCAATTTGGTTAAAGTGTGTATAGGCTCAGTTTTACTTGTATACGTATTGTTTGTTTATAATACTCAGATAAAAGAACAATGTTGATTAATGATATTTTTATTGTTAGGCCTACAGCTGTTTCACTGTGCAAGAGTCAGGTGCATATGATGTTTTTTCATACTTGTGTTGAACATAGTTGTAATACAAAATATTTTATTGAAGATAACTTAACTCAGGTTCTTCCAAATAGAATACAATTGTATTTACTTGCCTCAGAGTAAAACAGATGGTTATGATGAGTTCACAGAAATCAAGTCGTCATGGCTAGCCTCAAAGGTTGTGGGCTGGGCTAATCTAGAGATCTGACTCAGATCTAAGATGCCCCCTCACCGAAATGTTGTGCCATGCATATTTAGCTCTGGACTGGATTGAATTCTAATATTCAAAAAGGAGTTTATGGAAAAGATATAGGTTGTGTTGTAAATCTTTGCGTGTATGGGGTATAGCTCAGTGGTAGAGCTTTTTGAATGCAGATCAAGAGGTCCCCAGTTCAACTCTGGATGCCCCCTGAAATACAATGTGCTAATCCTGGGTTTTAGCTATAGCCTAGATTGAATCCTACACAATAATCAAAATTGATTTCATGAAAAAAACATAGTTTCTAATCCATTAAGGACATTTAGTACCAGTGGGGGTATAGCTCTGTCGTAAAATATTTAATTGCAAATCAAGAGGACCCCAGTACAACTCTGGGTAACCCCTGACATGAAATCATGTGATTATAACTCTAATATTATATATTCTATAGAATAGGCAAACTGGAAGTTATGAAAAATATATGTTTTGTAATGTAAGGGATATCTTAACCAAGGGGGTATAGCTCAGCGGTAGAGCATTTGACTGCAGATCAAGAGGTCCCCAGTTCAACTCTGGGTGCCCCCTCATCACAACATTGAAAATTGTACTTTTAGCTCTAGATTGGATTCAATCCTATTACTCAAAAAGGATTTTATAGAAAAGATACAGGTTGTATTGAAAGCTTTGTGTGTGAATTTTATAGCTCAGTGGTAGAGCATTTGAATGCAGATCAAGAGGACCCCAGTTCAACTCTGGGTGCCCCCTGAAATAACATTTTTTAGCTCTAGTTTGTTGGGATTGAATCCTACACAATAATCAAAATGCACTTCATGAAAATACATAGTTTGTAATCATTTAAGGACATTTGTGGGGTATAGCTCTGTCATAAAGCATTTCACTGCAAATCAAGAGGCCCCCAGTAAAACTCTGAGTATTGAGTTCTAGTTTGTGATATTTAACTCAAGTCTGGGTTATATTCTATACAACAACAGGCAAACTGTTAGTTTATGGAAAAGATACAGTTTGTAATGTATGGAGAATCATTGCTAGTGGGGGTGTAGCTCAGTGGTAGAGTATATGACTGCAGATCAACTCAGGGTGCCCCCTGACATCTGAGTGACAACAAAGGTGTACTGCCTATTCAGCATAACCCTGTTCTCCTCATTTATCATTTGTTGTATGATGGCATCACTCACTGAAAATGAACAGAATAACTTTCTCGTCTCTTGTTTTAAATGGCCACAAGATGTCACTATTGTTATATACTCAGAGGTACAGCAGTCTGTGCAGTCACACCATCTTACATTGTAGTGTGTGTGTGTGTGTGTGTGTGTGTGTGTGTGTGTGTGTGTGTGTGTGTGTGTGTGTGTGTGTGTGTGTGTGTGTGTGTGTGTGTGTGTGTGTGTGTGTGTGTGTGTGTGCCTTTGTTTACTTTGCAATGGAGGCAGGACTATGTCAACTAATAAGCTTTCTTATTACAGTATAATAATAAGTAGCTGTGTAATAAGCGGGATAATATACAATCAATAACATATTTTGACATTGATGTATTTTGTGTCAAATTAGTTATGTCATTAGTATGTAACCATGTGGTATAATGAACCTTCAGGGTGATACGTTCTGTACAATATGGTGATGCAGGTGATGCAGGGTACATATTTCAGGGTCTGCATCACCCTGTCAGGGGTTTATTGTGCAAAAAAATTTTTTGTTAACAATTAACTCATTCAGTGCCATTGACGTCACCGACGTCACGTTTTTATAAGCCCAGTGGTGCCAATGATGTCACCGACGTCATGGAAAAAAAAAATCTAGAAAAATGTGTTTTTGTTCAGAACCCAAGATATCATGATTTGAAAATTTGCTGCTCCTTTCACTTCTTGTTTAACATCTTACTGAAAAAGGCTGTATCTCGCTTCCTAAGCACTTTACAATGTATTTTTGGCCTTGGCACAGGGGTGATAAAATACAATATTTTTTTGGCACTGACAATTTGGAACTTATTTTACTGAATAACATTTATTTTAACCAATCTGTATGTTAAAAACAATATAGCACATCTGCAGTGGTTGGAGGTAGTCTCCCTACTCTTGCGTTGAGAAATGCTGAGCCTGTACCAGTAGGATACCTGTTAGTAAAGTTATTTGAAGCAGACCAGATTGGACAATGTCTTTATCCATATTTCTTATAATTCTGAAATTGTTGCAATTTCCTCTCTCCTTCAGGAGAGGGAGACAATTAAAAAAATGTAAACCTTTCTGCATCTTATTTTTTAACAGTGTATCTCTTTATCTATGGCGTGACCGTTGTCCCACAGCCTCTTTATTAATCACAATGTGTACAGTGTTGCGTGATATTCTGCTCGCCCTTCACTGAAACGGGCAAAACACTTTGGATTTTGAAGGGGATGGCACTTCAAGTTCAATTAAAGAGCTGAGAGAGAAAATGGGGCAGACAGTCTCCCCATGAATATTTAAAACGCCTGACATGTCACTGACATTAAGGAAGGTTGGGGACATTCTTTTCCATGGCATTTGAGTGGTGGTGCTTATGGTGAACTGTTAACTTCCCTCATGAAGAAGTAGGTCACACAGTGTTATTAAAGATGCAGTTCATGGCATGCTTCACAGTATAACTACTGTTAAATATTACATCGATTTTTCACGCACACACACACACACACACACACACACACACACACACACACACACACACACACACACACACACACACACACACACACACACGCACGTGTGTAAATGTTCATTCAAAGCACATTAGGCCTACATTCATACGTATGAAACACATTCCAGGCACACACACTCAAAAAGGTTCCATTTCACCCAGTGTGAACATCTCGTTACACTATCTCATATGTTTCTCTGTGTTGGGTTAGCATTCACAGAGTAAACAAGATGTGTGCTTAGAAAATTATTGATGTCAGGCAATCTTCACAGTACTCTTGAATTATCTGAAGATTTAATAGTGTCTCTGAGCAGAGAGCAGTCAACAGCACATTTGCTCCACTATTCCAGATGACTTCCACAATCCACACCATTTTGGTGAGTACACTGGGAACAAATACCTTTACTGTAGAACTAAGTTCACGCCATTCAGTACTATGACGTCATATTGATTACATCAGGGATCTCCATATATGAGATAGAAGACAAGACACTGAACCCCTAACCGCTCAAGATGAGCAGTTTGGTGCCATGTGAATGCTTTCCTTTGCTTTCCTTGTGTGTAAAATGGCTGAAAGTGAAATACCTTGTAAGGCACCATGCAGTCCATGATGTCCATATTTTGTCTGATAACACAGTGCATTGTGCCTGGCTGTTACATAGTCTAAATCAATAATCAATGATAAGATGATAAGATGAGCTGTCCCAATCACCCAAAAAGGTATGCCACTCCTCCTTAGAATATGATAAGCTTCTTTCCTCCTCAAATGGATAGGTATGGTAACATCTTCAGTAGTACAGAAATGCATCATGTGTTGGCCAATATTGTTTGAATTTAAGCCAAAAAACCTTTACACATTAGGCGGAAATTCCCAAACTGTTCCAATCATCGTTAATTCACCTTACTGTTGATGTAAGAATTGGCTCTGGTAGGCCTGTTATTTAGTGGTGGGAGTTTTTCTGTAAAATATCTGGCATTTTCCAACATCTCCATGACCTCTGTGTAAGGGGTTGTATTAACTCACCTATACATTTAAAACTGTAGATTAAGGATATGAGAAACTCCTAAATAAACGGGCAAATAGGTTATCTGTTTGATTGTCCTTTTTGTTTTCCATAATTCAGTGGTTCTCAACGTGGGGTCCAGGGACCCCTAGGGGTCCTTGAGGGGTCACCACCAAAATGTGTATACCATCAAAATCAGTTTAACCACTTTAAACCTATACACACAATGCGTGATGCGACGTGTTGTGAGCTTGTAGATCGGCTATTTTCAAAAGATATTGATTTGAAAAATCTCATTTGAAGCATCACAAATCTTTTTTTCAGATGGGGGGCCAGATACATATTAATTTGGGGGTCCTAACCTTGACATGAAAAAGTTTAGAACCTCAAATTATGTCATTATTCTGAATTTCTGCCCCCACTACAAGCACTTAATATTCTGACATTCCCTTGGTGCTGTTTAGTGCACTCTAGCGGCAAGTCAATGTTTTTTGTTTCTTGTTTAGTGGTTCTGTTCATAAAGTTGCAGCTTTGAGTGCTCCAGGTGTTTTCTATCAGCGTTCAGCAATCAAGTGATTATTAGCAGTTTTGCAGTTGGATCAGCCCAGAGATAGCCTCGATCTCCAGGCTTTTATTCTAGCCCAGAGATGACACTAGCCGTGACTAGCGTTCACTAGCGTTGACTCCCATTGTAAGAATTAAATAGACCCCTTAACAGACGACGTCACACTTATAAGAACCAGTATGCGCGCAACCAGTGTGCGCGCAATGAAGAATGAACCATTCTGGCAGGTCTCGCTAGGACGCGCCTCACTAGCCAACATACAACAGGTTGGGAATTGATTGCGTGAAACAATCACCTGTGCGTCCAGTCTCAATGTTAGTAAACAAATAATTGGTCTATAGAATGCGGAAGTGCTCTGTCTATCTCAATGAAATAGTTCCTTCCAATGTTTGGAACTAAAGCAGCCCGCTTTGCGGTGAGATCAAAGCGTGACGTTACTCTCTCTTTTACACTCTGGTTCAGCCACAGTAAAAGAAGGAAGCTTCAGTTTGACATCCATCCTGTTTCTGTATGCCCTTGAGAAGCAAAGTTTGTAAGTAAATGTATTTATAAGTCTGTTTTGTTAAATGTATAGTGACTTTGAGGAAAGTATGTACTTTTATTTACTGGTTTGAGTGGTTTCTTTGACAACGTATATTGCTATGCCATGCTTTCTGGTCCCTGATTTGTATTTGTGATTTTTTTGTACCTACATTTGTTATACCTGTGATAACCGATTTTACTGTATAGTCACCTGGGTTTATGCTAACTCACCTGTATACCTACCTACCTTAGATGTACCTGTTTGTGCATACCTACCTATTTTACCTACCTGTTTTGTCCCTTCCTGTGATGTTGTATCTATTAATGTATAGATTATCAGTCTTGTTGTCATTTCGTTTCATTACTTTAGTGATAACTCATTATGCTTCTATAATTAATTTGTCTGATAATGCTGATTTGTTTAATGTTCATACAAATTGTGTAATCTTATGTGGAACGCTCTTTATTTTCTTTTCAGCTCCTGTCTTGGCTGCTTTTGTAGAAGAGTGTTTAGCTCGCTGGATGTACTATGTACAGTATGTCTCACAGAGAAAACATAATTGAAAAAGTGTTACACTCATGTCTGGCGGAAGCAGGAGGACACATTCAAAAAGTTCAGGTGACAAAAATCGGAACAAAAAACCCAGCAACACTTAAAATCTTCAAAATGTTTGCTACACCAAGAAATACCTTCTTAGAATAAATACAGTAACTCTCACAGCCACAGATTCTGTCTGTCAGCTTCCACATTCAATTATATAATCAGCATAATTTATTGTCTGATTCCCCCATTTAATATCATTGGCGAAGTTTGGGACATGACCACCTTTCAGAAAGTGCATTGGTTCAGAGTGGGTCTAGCAGGTTCTCCACCCTACACATCCTTAGGATCTCGGCAATATACACGCCAAGTGTGAAGTCGATCGGATGAGTGGTTCTGGAGATATGCGGGTCGGTTCTGGGGAACCGCTCAGCCAATCAATTTCCCACTCATCACTGTACTTCCTTGAATAATTCCTTGAGCAGTATCTTCTGCCAAGTGTGAAGTTGATCGAAAGAATGCCCCTTCTTGAGATATGCGAAGAAACTGAAATACAGTTCATACAGAGATTCCTGGAATTTATGGACTATGGCATTGCCCATAGAAACGTGTGTTGTTTTACAGAGGGTCAGATCTGGAGAACCACTCGATCAACTTCACACTTGGTGGTTGTATTGCTGAGGACCCAAAGATGAAGTGCAGTGTCGACTCGAGTGTCGGGTCAATCGGACGAGCGGTTTGTGAGGTACGTATGGCCGGGCTGGTTCTGGAGAGTTACTCATCCGATCAACTGCAGACTGCACTCCTTGTGTCCTCAGCAATACACCCATCAAGTGTGAATTTGTTTGTTTGATCAAGGTTCTAGAGATGTGCGACAGACAGACAGACAAACCGTACATACAGAAATTCCTGGAATTTATATTTAGATGTAATCTTTGTATTGTGCATTGTTTTTGTTATCATTTATATTCATATAAGTATCCATTTGTAAGTATGTTGTTTAACCAAGGGTTTGCCGCTGATGTGCCGTGACAGACCTGTCACTCTTGGTTCAATAAACCCTAAAGTCCAGTTTATAGACGACATACACAGAAATTACCTTTTACATGCGCAAGGCATCTTTATTGACAAACAAGGGAGATTCCCTCTATACTATGTGAATAAAAGAACAGCAAATTAATGATATTAAAACAATACGACCTGATATATCACGAAGGCAATTCGCTCCACATCTAAGTCTGCATGCAAACAAGCGTTCGGTTGAGCGCCTGGAGAATTCTGAAGTTCTTATCTATTACATTCAGTATATCAACGCTGTGGCTATCAAGGCCTGTCTTCTGACTGCACTCTATAAAGTAAAGGTTGACGGCCCAAGGTTCCACAATGGACCATCAAGCCCTCCTTGGGTACGAATTTAGTACCCACAACAACACAAGATTAAACACTTAAACAGTACTTTATAGAAATTATCCACTTGCATAACATATTTCATGTTTAAAAAATCAGGTCCCATTATTCTCTTTTTGAGTCATGTGAGCCGAGGAAAACCCTTTTCTTTGAAGGGGAAACTCTGAACTAGGCTGGGGCAGTCCCAAACCTACCATCTGGACATGAGCTCTTATTGGGGACAATTACATCATTTGATTCCATATTGCATTGCTAAACTTAGGGTCCCTCAGTGGGGCATTCCCACTGAGTTTTCCTTTACAAGCAACTATTCTAACATGTGTAATATATATATATTTTAAAAAAAAATCATTTATCTATTTCTCTGTGTGCATTTTTGGTTTCTTCTCCAATTCCTCTGGTTGAGGTGGTCACTTTTCCGAGCCCGGAGGAGGAGGTTCCGACAGAGCCCAAGACTAGGCCCCCCCCCAACCCATCCAGTGCCATTAACGAATGTACTTGGCACTGAATGAGCTAAGAGGCGGAGGTCCCACTCCCGAGCCCCCCGGGTCCGTACCCTCCTGGGGCCTGAGACCGGAGCCCCCCGTATTATACACAGGGGCCCCAACCCCCAAGCGCCAGTCAGATCCGTACCCTCCTTGAGGTCAAAGGTCGGGCGTAGATATCGTGCAGGGGTGTTCTTCGTCAAGTTCAGCATTGGGGCCCAGGTGGCAATATAATGTTTCTGTGGTGTGTATTGGGATAGCCCATATTTAATGTGCCTAAAGCTGCCAGGGAGATCGCTACGATCAGATTACATCCCCCAACATTACTATCAAAATCAAAATCAAACTTATTATGTATTCTGGGTTCGTTCAGTGGCCTTGGGCAGCATAGATGTCGGGCCGTGTAAAAATCTCTCTGTTTGGTCTCTCAATACTACATCTGTCTCTAAAGAATCACTCTGATTAAACCCCATGAAACAATGGTATGTTCCTGTCTGGCTGAGAGTGATATGGGTACTAGTCAAATTTATTGTGTAGTCACCCTCCTTGATATATGCGTATAATGCTTTGGACTTTAATTATACTATCTGGACTATCGACTGTATTTGTACTATTATACTATCTAATTTGTGGCGTGCTTGTGTATGAGAGTGTGTGCGTGTCACTGTCTCTCCTTCCTTACACTTAAGTGTCTCTGTATTGGTCACTCTGCCATAAGTCTAAGCATCACTTAAGTCTTTCGGACCTCCCCACTCCTGTGCCTCCTGCACCAGGGCGCAGTCCCAGGCTAGACCCCTTTCCACTTGAGCTCGCCACCCAGGTCACCCTGGATAGAGAGTTCAAGCCTCCTGCTTCCCGGCGTCTTCTTTTCAAAGCCCACCGATCACAGGAGCATGACTCGCTTAGTAACTGTAGCACTCGGCGGTCGCTTTCAGCTAGTCATGGCCTGACTGTACATTGAGCCGGAAGCAGCGACCACACCCGCCTCCTGTCGGGGAGCACGCCATGGAATTAATGCTTTTTGCGATCCGACCGGCGGGTGACCCAGTCGATAGCGATCCCTTACCCGTAGGCGTGGTTGGCGCCCCAGGCAGGAAACCGACGGTCTTGTCCTGGCCCCGCTTGGCTACGGGAACCAGAATATTAACCGTTTTCACCCGCCTTGCCTGTAACCGGTGAGTCACGCGCTCCCGTCCGGTTAGGTGTGGACTGTCATCCACGCACCATGTGCTGCCAACCCTAGGAGAGAGCGGCAGTCGGCACACCGACTAGACGGTTCCACAGCTAGGATGTTGATTCATCCTTGACAGAACACGGGGGCCCTTCAGTCTCTCCCCAGCACTATAGTTAGTCTTTAACGTGCTCTGGGAGCCTTGCGACCCCGCTGCCGCCTGTTATGGACAAGGATTGGGGAGCCTACCCCCTAACCTCATCCATTTAACAAAAATTAACGGCAACATTACAACACTTCGACATGAAAGTTTCTACAAGTCACTTAACATTATACTATGTATCTCAATATCAATCTGCTATTATATTATTTCCCTCCTTCACTCTCTAGATCTCTGGTGAATGGGTAGACTCACCAAGGCCATTGCTACCAACACCAAGTTCCCCACCACTGGGATCAGTGGAGTGTGGGACTGTATGTATGTGAGAAGAGAAAATCCTTCCTGGTAACTCCAGACTCATTTTCAGCATGTTTACAAAGGTGGGTGGGTTTGTTTTTCATTGTCCTTTAACTAAAAGTTTAAGCATCCAATTTTGAGAAACATGCTTTCTCTTGGAATCTGTTACAGCATGACTAGATAACCTCATTGATCATTTTCATAAATTGGACACCTAGGCCTGTTTAAATAATCCTGGATTTAAGCCAAATCCAGGTTTGACAAAGTCTGCTTAGTACAGCCTGGTTTATTCCATTCCACTAACGCCAAGCCAGGCTGAGAACCATGCTGTGGAGCACAGATTTACTAGCCTCGGAAACCCATGCTTTTTTTTTTGTTACAAAAGAAAAAAAGCCTGGGGGAGCCATGCAGGAACGATGGTCTTAGGACCTTGTTATCTCCTAACCAATCAGAGTACAGAGGGGCGTCGCTCTAAATTTGGTGACGTCAGCGTGCTCCGTGCACAGGCCGGGGGGGGGGGGGAGGGGAGGGGAGGGGAGGGGGGGCGGGGACATAGATTGGTGAAGCAATAGGAAGCCCCGCACAAATCCGGGCGGCTGGGTTAGGATCCGCCCTTCAAGACCATCGATTGAGCTCGTTGCCTCAGGCTACAGATTTACTGATCCTACCAGGAATTAAGCTTCTAAAAGAAATGCTGCTGCTGTAATAAAAGATGAAATTGCGAGTCGCAATAGTGGATAGACTGAATGTTCAAGTACCCCCAAAATATTTAGGCTACATTTAACCACTGCTCTTAACTTAAACTCCATAATGAAATCGTCATATAAATAAATATAATATAACAGAATTCTTAATACTGTAAGCATAATAATATTAATATGTTATATAACAATCAGTAGCAGTAACATTTAGTAAGTATTCATTTTTACAAAAAGGCCTATTTGATTCTCCTTAACCACTTGAACCCCAGCAAACCTACTCTGGGGGAACATTCACCAAAAATAGCCGATCTACAAGCTTAATTGCGTTGCGTTGCCAAAGATTGTTAATTTCTGTCTTGAGCGTTGCGACGCATTGTGAGCTTGTAGATTGGCTGTAGGTGTAGGCTTAAAAGTGAAAAAAGAGCGTTGTACAGTGGTGTGTTTGATCAATTGAGGTTTACGTGGTTCAGATTAAACTATTCAATTATATTGAATTGCATAATTTAACAAATAAAATGACAAACAATCAAGCTCTGAAGATCAAGCTTAGTTTTGTATAAATTTGAATAGATCACTCCAACGTGCACAGTAATTAAATTCAAGTGACATCTCCGCGAGGCTCAATATTGCACACGCACGCATCCATTTGCGTCTCCACTCCATGTTCATAAATAAATCCAAACTAACGAAAGTAATCCAATAACTCCTCAGGATAGACCAAGAATCCATAGTCCAGGAAATAATCCACAACTCAGCTAACCCACAAATCTCACTGGTATAATGACAATGATATATTCCTGTGCGTAGCCTAACTCCAGTGATTGTGGCATGCAGTTATATATACTGTAGGCCTATCACAAAAATAGGCCTAGGTCTATCAAAATGGATCACCATAAGCAGTAAACTAGGGTCTATCATAGTCCATCATCATCATCATCATCATCATCATCATCATCATCATCATCATCATCATCATCATCATCATCATCATCATCATCATCATCATCATCATCATCATCATCATCAGTTTAAAGTCTGCTTTCCAGGCACCGCTGGGTTGGACTGGATTCTCGCTATGGCTTTCTTCCACCGGGAACGGCCCATGGCCATCTCATGATTGAGTGCTTTCATGTCAGCTAACACGGTCGTCTGCCAGGTCTTCTTAGGCCGGCCAGTGGGTCTTGTCCCCTCCAAGTTAATCGACATTACTTTCTTCACCCAATCATTCTCTTCCTTCCTTGCTACATGTCCGTACCATCGCAGTCTGCCTCTCCTCACCACATCCACTATGGCCTCCACTCCCATCTTCTGTCTCAGCTCTGCACTGGTCATTCTCTCCCTCAGTGACACACAGCACATCCATCTGATCATCCTCATCTCTGCTCTGTTCAGCCTCTGTTCATGCTCCACCCTCAGGGCCCATGTCTCACATCCATACGTCATGCCACTTCTGATGCAGGCTGAGTACACTTGCCCTTTCATCTTGGATGTTAGGAAGGGCATGAGTTCCCTGAACTTCTTCCATCCACTTCTCCACTTCTATCATAGTCCGACTTCACAAATAATTAGTATAAATGGTCACAATGTTTAATAGCACATTTTTTAATTATTCAAAATGTTTTTTTTATAGCAAAAATAGCCGATCTACAAGCTCACAAGCTGTCAGGGTGAGGTTGTGCAGCCTATATATTTTCGTCATTTGATGTATAATGAAGTGTATATAGGGCTTAAGTCCTTTAATGGCATTGTCTACCTATATAATATTTGCATTAGTCTGCATTAAAACCTCATAAGGCAACATGAACACATAAGAATTGAATAAGTGTGGAATTGGTTTGTGTTCAGATTGATCAACATTAATGAGCAGTAAAGGCAATAGGATTAGTTAAACCTGGCTGTTATCTTACCAGGCTAACTTCACAGCTACATTTCCATGGTAACTAACGTGGCATTGCTTTCATGAAACCGAGTCAGGATAAACATATCCAGGGTTAACTGGCTAAATTAATCTGGCGAGATAACTCAGCTTTCATGAAACCGATTCATGGCTGATCCTGGATAAATTAAGCCAGGATAGCTGATAAATCCCAGTTTACAGACATGCAAAAGTGTCACTTTTCAGCTACAGTCACCTTTTTTAACCCAAATAGGGCAATTGTGTGACACCTGACCTGAAAGAAAACAACATGTTGTCACCTTTTTCACCTCGGGGCTGTTTGCATGCCTGAGTTTAATCCCCAATCTAGCCATGGATACACATAAATGATACAAATAAATACATAAAATAAAAATATATAGAAATGAGTAGCTCCCTAAAAAGAGGGGGCACCCAGATTTGAACTAGGGACCTCTTGATCTGCAGTCAAATGCTCTACCACTGAGCTATACCCCATCTCTCTGCAGTGCAGGGCAAAGTTATTTTTAGATGACTTTGTCCTGTGGATTACTTGGCATGGCAGCCATGGGGCCTCAGCTGTTTAACAAATGCACCATTCCCAGGTTGACGCTCTGCACTCCTCACTATATGACAGCCTATGTGTATTTGTAAACTATGTTCTTGTGACTAGAGTAGACCATCTCATAAATGACTATTCTACAAATATTTTGTGTCATCATGTAGTCCACCAGTATAGCCTACACAATTTTTGTTCTCGCCAGGCCGAAAGGCATGGCCGAGACTGTTTTGCACCGTGTGTGTGTGTGTGGTTCCGTCTAAATTTTTTTTTATAACGCCACCAGGAGGCCAATTTTTGCAAAATATTTTTTTGGACAGTAGTCCTATGGATTATGTCCAAACATCACGCAAATCGGTACACAGTATCTCTATAGTCTTTAAACAAAACGGATCTTTCAGATTTTTCAAATTCCATCCTGATTGGCTAAGATTGGCTAGCCTGGTAAACCCTCCCTCCGGAAATCTCATTTCTATTTGATTCCAGGAGTGAGTCTGGCCTTATCGCCCATTCTGCAATATTGGCTGTGGGCTGGAGTTGGGCGGGAGTAATACCGTTGACTGACAACCCCTTCAGCCAATGATAATTTTTCCCCTTCAGCCAATCAGCAGTTCACCAGTCTAATGTGACGCAACGGGACTTTTGAGACGGCGAATGCCCAAAATGGGTTGCCTTATTCGGATACATGGGTGTCACTGCCTGCCCCTACCGGTTCTCTAAATTTTTTTTTTTAAATAGGCTTTGTCATGATTAATTGACCACATGTATGAAGTTAAACAACTAAATTCTATCCAAACGATATCTTATAAGTAAATTCCGTGCCTCAAAATAGAAGAGAGCTTCTATTTTAGAAGAGAAGTTAGAGAGCTTTTAGAAGTAAAAAAATAGCGGAGATTATAGCGCACAAGAAAAAGATGGCTGCCGTTCGTGTTTTGGGCTCACTCGAACTCGCCACCTGATTGGCCAACGTAAGCTGTCAATCACAGAACAATGAGCGACGACGCTGATAGGCTCGGCCGTTTGGCACAGGTTTGGCATACACAGCCAATATTGCAGAATGGGCGATAAGGCCAGACTCACTCCTGGAATCAAATAGAAATGAGATTTCCGGAGGGAGGGTTTACCAGGCTAAAGATTGGCTTCCAAAGTTTAAAGGAGTGCTCCGTTTTGAACAAAATGCCTCAAATCATGAACATGTGAAATTTTGCACACACAAATTTGAGATTTACATTGCAACTTGTATCCTTTCCATAAACTCCTTTGTGACTGTTAGGGTTGAATCCAGTCTAGAGCTAAATATGCATGCTACATCATTCTATTGAGGGGGCACCCAGAGTTGAACTGGGGACCTCTTGATCTGTAGTCAAATGCTCTGCCACTGAGCTATACCTCCAACAGTGATAAGTGTCCATACATTACAAACCCCAGTTCGCCTGTTGTATAGAATATAATATAGATTAATGTTAAATATTTCAAAATCGTATGTACGTCCAAAGTTGTACTGGAGGCCTCTTGTTCTGCAGTCAAATGCTTTAGGACAGAGCTCAACCACCACTTGTACTAAATGTCCTTAGATGATTACAAACTATGTGTTTGTCATGAAGTCAATTTTGGTTATTGAGTAGGATTGAATGCAGACTAGAGACAATTCCGACGATTAGGACAAAGGATTTAAGGGGCCACCCAGAGTTGAACTGGGGACTTCTTGATTTGCAGTCAAATGCTCTACCCCCACACAAAGTACAGCCTTACAGTACAACTGGTATACTTTCCATTAACTATTTTTTGAGTGTTAAAATTCAATCCAGTCTAGAACCAAATATACATGTCACAACTTGTTGGTGACATGTATGACCTGTTGATCTGCAGTCAAATGCTCTGCCACTGAGCTATACCCCCGACAGTTAAGGCTATCCATACATTACAAACTGTATATTTTCCATAAACCCCAGTTTGCCCGTTGTATAGAATATAATAGAGGTTAGTGTTAAATATTTCAAAAATCGTATGTACGTCCAATTGTACTGGGAGCCTCTTGTTCTGCAGTCAAATGCTTTAGGACAGAACTATACCCCCACTTGTACTAATAGTCCTTAGATGATTACAAAACATGTTTGTCATGAAGTCAATTTTGGTTATTGAATGCAGACTAGAGACAATTCCGAGGATGAGGACACAGGATTTAAAGGGGCACCCAGAGTTGAACTGGGGACCTCTTGATCTGAAGTCAAATGCTCTACCCCCACACGAAGTGCAGCCTTACAGTACAACTGGTATACTTTCCATTAACTCTTTTTTGAGCGTTAAATTCAGTCCAGTCTAGAACCAAATATACATGTCACAACTTGTTGGTGAGGGGGCACCCAGAGTTGAACTGGGGACCTCTTGATCTGCAGTCAAATGCTCTGCCACTGAGCTATACCCCCAACAGTTAAGGCAATCCATCCTAACAGGCTGTGTCACGGCCTGGTACGGGAACTGCACTGCCCGAGAAAAGATCAGCCTACAACGAGTAGTGCGATCGGCAGAGCGGATAATGGGAATCGAGCTCCCAGCGCTCCAGGAACTGTACAAAAAGCGGTGCGTGCTCAAAGCCAAGCGCATCATCAAGGACAAGCACCACCCAAGTCACAGACTGTTCAACCCCCTACAATGACCGCGACCGGGCAAGGGGCTCTACCGCAGTATCAAGAGTTCCACCACCAGGTACTGGTGTAGTTTCTATCCGGCAGCTGTCAGAATGCTGAATGGGGAATAAGCCTGAATGAGGCATAGGCCTTGTTCAGCAGCCTGACAACAGGCAGCGCAGACTTTTTTCTGGCTCTTCCTGAACACACCTGTGGATTATACCAGGGACAATGACTTGGACTTTAGCCCCCCCTCGGACACACCTGTGGACTACACCAGGTACAAATGACTTTTTGTTGCACTCTCTCATGGAGCTACTTGCGGATTATACTAGGGTCAGTCCACTCTAGGTGGACACGCACTGACCTTTTGCACCTTAATCCCTTGTATAACGCACTGACTTTTTTTTTTTTTTTTTTTTTTATTGTGCTCCTTTTCCTCTAAGCACCTTAACGTCCATTGTCTATCATGCACAGTATAAGTATAACATGCACAGTATACAATACATTGCTGCTATGCTCAGGCACCTTAGTTTAGTTTTGTTTAGTTTTTTTTAGTTTTTATTATCTCAGGTAATTTGTAAATATGTAGATAACTTGTCTGGCCTTCTGTTGCTCTCTTGTTTTGATCTCCTTCCCACTTACCCCCCACCCTCTTCTTCTCCCCCCCCCTCTTCTTTCTATGGAAACTAACGTTGCGATGGGAACGATGTACAAAAAAGAATTTCACCCACTTTTTTACCTTGTAAACCTGTGATGTGACAATAAAACTGATTCTGATTCTGATTAACTATTTTTTGAGTGTTAAATTCAGTCCAGTCTAGAACCAAATATGCATGTCACAACTTGTTGGTGAGGGGGCACCCAGAGTTGAACTGGGGACCTCTTGATCTGCAGTCAAATGCTCTGCCACTGAGCTATACCCCCGACAGTAGGACTATCTATACATTACTAACTGTATATTTTCCATAAACCCCAGTTTGCCTGTTGTATAGAATATAATAGAGGTTAGTGTTAAATATTTCAAAAATCGTATGTACGTCCAATTGTACTGGGGGCCTCTTGTTCGGCAGTCAAATGCTTTAGGACAGAACTATAGCCCCACTTGTACTAATAGTCCTTAGATGATTACAAAACATGTGTTTGTCATGAAGTCAATTTTGGTTATTGAGTAGGATTGAATGCAGACTAGAGACAATTCCGAGGATGAGGACACAGGATTTAAGGGGGCACCCAGAGTTGAACTGGGGACCTCTTGATCTGCAGTCAAATGCTCTACCACTGAGCTATACCCCCACACATAGTGCAGCCTTAGAGTACAACTGGTATACTTTCCATTAACTATTTTTTGAGCGTTAAAATTCAGTCCAGTGTAGAGCCAAATATGCATGTTACAACTTGTTGGTGAGGGGGCACCCAGAGTTGAACTGGGGACCTCTTGATCTGCAGTCAAATGCTCTGCCACTGAGCTATACCCCCGACAGTAGGACTATCTATACATTACTAACTGTATATTTTCCATAAACCCCAGTTTGCCTGTTGTATAGAATATAATAGAGGTTAGTGTTAAATATTTCAAAAATCGTATGTACGTCCAATTGTAGGCCTGCTGGGGGCCTCTTGTTCTGCAGTCAAATGCTTTAGGACAGAACTATACCCCCACTTGTACTAATAGTCCTTAGATGATTACAAAACATGTGTTTGTCATGAAGTCAATTTTGGTTATTGAGTAGGATTGAATGCAGACTAGAGACAATTCCGAGGATGAGGACACAGGATTTAAGGGGGCACCCAGAGTTGAACTGGGGACCTCTTGATCTGCAGTCAAATGCTCTACCACTGAGCTATACCCCCACACAAAGTGCAGCCTTACAGTACAACTGGTATACTTTCCATTAACTCTTTTTTGAGTGTTAAATTCAGTCCAGTCTAGAACCAAATACACATGTCACAACTTGTTGGTGAGGGGGCACCCAGAGTTGAACTGGGGACCTCTTGATCTGCAGTCAAATGCTCTGCCACTGAGCTATACCCCCGACAGTAGGACTATCTATACATTACTAACTGTATATTTTCCATAAACCCCAGTTTGCCTGTTGTATAGAATATAATAGAGGTTAGTGTTAAATATTTCAAAAATCGTATGTACGTCCAATTGTACTGGGGGCCTCTTGTTCTGCAGTCAAATGCTTTAGGACAGAACTATACCCCCACTTGTACTAATAGTCCTTAGATGATTACAAAAGATGTGTTTGTCATGAAGTCAATTTTGGTTATTGAGTAGGATTGAATGCAGACTAGAGACAATTCCGAGGATGAGGACACAGGATTTAAGGGGGCACCCAGAGTTGAACTGGGGACCTCTTGATCTGCAGTCAAATGCTCTACCACTGAGCTATACCCCCACACAAAGTGCAGCCTTACAGTACAACTGGTATACTTTCCATTAACTATTTTTTGAGTGTTAAATTCAGTCCAGTCTAGAACCAAATATACATGTCACAACTTGTTGGTGAGGGGGCACCCAGAGTTGAACTGGGGACCTCTTGATCTGCAGTCAAATGCTCTGCCACTGAGCTATACCCCCGACAGTAGGACTATCTATACATTACTAACTGTATATTTTCCATAAACCCCAGTTTGCCTGTTGTATAGAATATAATAGAGGTTAGTGTTAAATATTTCAAAAATCGTATGTATGTCCAATTGTACTGGGGGCCTCTTGTTCGGCAGTCAAATGCTTTAGGACAGAACTATAGCCCCACTTGTACTAATAGTCCTTAGATGATTACAAAACATGTGTTTGTCATGAAGTCAATTTTGGTTATTGAGTAGGATTGAATGCAGACTAGAGACAATTCCGAGGATGAGGACACAGGATTTAAGGGGGCACCCAGAGTTGAACTGGGGACCTCTTGATCTGCAGTCAAATGCTCTACCACTGAGCTATACCCCCACACATAGTGCAGCCTTAGAGTACAACTGGTATACTTTCCATTAACTCTTTTTTGAGCGTTAAAATTCAGTCCAGTGTAGAGCCAAATATGCATGTTACAACTTGTTGGTGAGGGGGCACCCAGAGTTGAACTGGGGACCTCTTGATCTGCAGTCAAATGCTCTGCCACTGAGCTATACCCCCGACAGTAGGACTATCTATACATTACTAACTGTATATTTTCCATAAACCCCAGTTTGCCTGTTGTATAGAATATAATAGAGGTTAGTGTTAAATATTTCAAAAATCGTATGTACGTCCAATTGTAGGCCTGCTGGGGGCCTCTTGTTCTGCAGTCAAATGCTTTAGGACAGAACTATACCCCCACTTGTACTAATAGTCCTTAGATGATTACAAAACATGTGTTTGTCATGAAGTCAATTTTGGTTATTGAGTAGGATTGAATGCAGACTAGAGACAATTCCGAGGATGAGGACACAGGATTTAAGGGGGCACCCAGAGTTGAACTGGGGACCTCTTGATCTGCAGTCAAATGCTCTACCACTGAGCTATACCCCCACACAAAGTGCAGCCTTACAGTACAACTGGTATACTTTCCATTAACTCTTTTTTGAGTGTTAAATTCAGTCCAGTCTAGAACCAAATACACATGTCACAACTTGTTGGTGAGGGGGCACCCAGAGTTGAACTGGGGACCTCTTGATCTGCAGTCAAATGCTCTGCCACTGAGCTATACCCCCGACAGTAGGACTATCTATACATTACTAACTGTATATTTTCCATAAACCCCAGTTTGCCTGTTGTATAGAATATAATAGAGGTTAGTGTTAAATATTTCAAAAATCGTATGTACGTCCAATTGTACTGGGGGCCTCTTGTTCTGCAGTCAAATGCTTTAGGACAGAACTATACCCCCACTTGTACTAATAGTCCTTAGATGATTACAAAACATGTGTTTGTCATGAAGTCAATTTTGGTTATTGAGTAGGATTGAATGCAGACTAGAGACAATTCCGAGGATGAGGACACAGGATTTAAGGGGGCACCCAGAGTTGAACTGGGGACCTCTTGATCTGCAGTCAAATGCTCTACCACTGAGCTATACCCCCACACAAAGTGCAGCCTTACAGTACAACTGGTATACTTTCCATTAACTATTTTTTGAGTGTTAAATTCAGTCCAGTCTAGAACCAAATATACATGTCACAACTTGTTGGTGAGGGGGCACCCAGAGTTGAACTGGGGACCTCTTGATCTGCAGTCAAATGCTCTGCCACTGAGCTATACCCCCGACAGTAGGACTATCTATACATTACTAACTGTATATTTTCCATAAACCCCAGTTTGCCTGTTGTATAGAATATAATAGAGGTTAGTGTTAAATATTTCAAAAATCGTATGTATGTCCAATTGTACTGGGGGCCTCTTGTTCGGCAGTCAAATGCTTTAGGACAGAACTATAGCCCCACTTGTACTAATAGTCCTTAGATGATTACAAAACATGTGTTTGTCATGAAGTCAATTTTGGTTATTGAGTAGGATTGAATGCAGACTAGAGACAATTCCGAGGATGAGGACACAGGATTTAAGGGGGCACCCAGAGTTGAACTGGGGACCTCTTGATCTGCAGTCAAATGCTCTACCACTGAGCTATACCCCCACACATAGTGCAGCCTTAGAGTACAACTGGTATACTTTCCATTAACTCTTTTTTGAGTGTTAAATTCAGTCCAGTCTAGAACCAAATATACATGTCACAACTTGTTGGTGAGGGGGCACCCAGAGTTGAACTGGGGACCTCTTGATCTGCAGTCAAATGCTCTACCACTGAGCTATACCCCCGACAGTAGGACTATCTATACATTACTAACTGTATATTTTCCATAAACCCCAGTTTGCCTGTTGTATAGAATATAATAGAGCTTAGTGTTAAATATTTCAAAAATCGTATGTACGTCCAATTGTAGGCCTACTGGGGGCCTCTTGTTCTGCAGTCAAATGCTTTAGGACAGAACTATACCCCCACTTGTACTAATAGTCCTTAGATGATTACAAAACATGTGTTTGTCATGAAGTCAATTTTGGTTATTGAGTAGGATTGAATATAGACTAGAGACAATTCCGAGGATGAGGACACAGGATTTAAGGGGGAAACCAGAGTTGAACTGGGGACCTCTTGATCTGCAGTCAAATGCTCTACCACTGAGCTATACCCCCACACAAAGTGCAGCCTTACAGTACAACTGGTATACTTTCCATTAACTATTTTTTGAGTGTTAAATTCAGTCCAGTCTAGAATCAAATATACATGTCACAACTTGTTGGTGAGGGGGCACCCAGAGTTGAACTGGGGACCTCTTGATCTGCAGTCAAATGCTCTGCCACTGAGCTATACCCCCGACAGTAGGACTATCTATACATTACTAACTGTATATTTTCCATAAACCCCAGTTTGCCTGTTGTATAGAATATAATAGAGGTTAGTGTTAAATATTTCAAAAATCGTATGTACGTCCAATTGTACTGGGGGCCTCTTGTTCGGCAGTCAAATGCTTTAGGACAGAACTATAGCCCCACTTGTACTAATAGTCCTTAGATGATTACAAAACATGTGTTTGTCATGAAGTCAATTTTGGTTATTGAGTAGGATTGAATGCAGACTAGAGACAATTCCGAGGATGAGGACACAGGATTTAAGGGGGCACCCAGAGTTGAACTGGGGACCTCTTGATCTGCAGTCAAATGCTCTACCACTGAGCTATACCCCCACACATAGTGCAGCCTTAGAGTACAACTGGTATACTTTCCATTAACTCTTTTTTGAGCGTTAAAATTCAGTCCAGTGTAGAGCCAAATATGCATGTTACAACTTGTTGGTGAGGGGGCACCCAGAGTTGAACTGGGGACCTCTTGATCTGCAGTCAAATGCTCTGCCACTGAGCTATACCCCCGACAGTAGGACTATCTATACATTACTAACTGTATATTTTCCATAAACCCCAGTTTGCCTGTTGTATAGAATATAATAGAGGTTAGTGTTAAATATTTCAAAAATCGTATGTACGTCCAATTGTACTGGGGGCCTCTTGTTCGTCAGTCAAATGCTTTAGGACAGAACTATAGCCCAACTTGTACTAATAGTCCTTAGATGATTACAAAACATGTGTTTGTCATGAAGTCAATTTTGGTTATTGAGTAGGATTGAATGCAGACTAGAGACAATTCCGAGGATGAGGACACAGGATTTAAGGGGGCACCCAGAGTTGAACTGGGGACCTCTTGATCTGCAGTCAAATGCTCTACCACTGAGCTATACCCCCACACATAGAGCAGCCTTAGAGTAAAACTGGTATACTTTCCATTAACTATTTTTTTAGCGTTAAAATTCAGTCCAGTGTAGAGCCAAATATGCATGTTACAACTTGTTGGTGAGGGGGCACCCAGAGTTGAACTGGGGACCTCTTGATCTGCAGTCAAATGCTCTGCCACTGAGCTATACCCCCGACAGTAGGACTATCTATACATTACTAACTGTATATTTTCCATAAACCCCAGTTTGCCTGTTGTATAGAATACAATAGAGGTTAGTGTTAAATATTTCAAAAATCGTATGTACGTCCAATTGTAGGCCTGCTGGGGGCCTCTTGTTCTGCAGTCAAATGCTTTAGGACAGAACTATAGCCCCACTTGTACTAATAGTCCTTAGATGATTACAAAACATGTGTTTGTCATGAAGTCAATTTTGGTTATTGAGTAGGATTGAATGCAGACTAGAGACAATTCCGAGGATGAGGACACAGGATTTAAGGGGGCACCCAGAGTTGAACTGGGGACCTCTTGATCTGCAGTCAAATGCTCTACCACTGAGCTATACCCCCACACATAGTGCAGCCTTAGAGTACAACTGGTATACTTTCCATTAACTCTTTTTTGAGCGTTAAAATTCAGTCCAGTGTAGAGCCAAATATGCATGTTACAACTTGTTGGTGAGGGGGCACCCAGAGTTGAACTGGGGACCTCTTGATCTGCAGTCAAATGCTCTGCCACTGAGCTATACCCCCGACAGTAGGACTATCTATACATTACTAACTGTATATTTTCCATAAACCCCAGTTTGCCTGTTGTATAGAATATAATAGAGGTTAGTGTTAAATATTTCAAAAATCGTATGTACGTCCAATTGTACTGGGGGCCTCTTGTTCGTCAGTCAAATGCTTTAGGACAGAACTATAGCCCCACTTGTACTAATAGTCCTTAGATGATTACAAAACATGTGTTTGTCATGAAGTCAATTTTGGTTATTGAGTAGGATTGAATGCAGACTAGAGACAATTCCGAGGATGAGGACACAGGATTTAAGGGGGCACCCAGAGTTGAACTGGGGACCTCTTGATCTGCAGTCAAATGCTCTACCACTGAGCTATACCCCCACACATAGTGCAGCCTTAGAGTACAACGTAAAGTATACTTTCCATTAACTCTTTTTTGAGCGTTAAAATTCAGTCCAGTGTAGAGCCAAATATGCATGTTACAACTTGTTGGTGAGGGGGCACCTAGAGTTGAACTGGGGACCTCTTGATCTGCAGTCAAATGCTCTGCCACTGAGCTATACCCCCGACAGTAGGACTATCTATACATTACTAACTGTATATTTTCCATAAACCCCAGTTTGCCTGTTGTATAGAATATAATAGAGGTTAGTGTTAAATATTTCAAAAATCGTATGTACGTCCAATTGTACTGGGGGCCTCTTGTTTGTCAGTCAAATGCTTTAGGACAGAACTATAGCCCCACTTGTACTAATAGTCCTTAGATGATTACAAAACATGTGTTTGTCATGAAGTCAATTTTGGTTATTGAGTAGGATTGAATGCAGACTAGAGACAATTCCGAGGATGAGGACACAGGATTTAAGGGGGCACCCAGAGTTGAACTGGGGACCTCTTGATCTGCAGTCAAATGCTCTACCACTGAGCTATACCCCCACACATAGTGCAGCCTTAGAGTACAACTGGTATACTTTCCATTAACTCTTTTTTGAGCGTTAAAATTCAGTCCAGTGTAGAGCCAAATATGCATGTTACAACTTGTTGGTGAGGGAGCACCCAGAGTTGAACTGGGGACCTCTTGATCTGCAGTCAAATGCTCTGCCACTGAGCTATACCCCCGACAGTAGGACTATCTATACATTACTAACTGTATATTTTCCATAAACCCTAGTTTGCCTGTTGTATAGAATATAATAGAGGTTAGTGTTAAATATTTCAAAAATCGTATGTACGTCCAATTGTACTGGGGGCCTCTTGTTCGTCAGTCAAATGCTTTAGGACAGAACTATAGCCCCACTTGTACTAATAGTCCTTAGATGATTACAAAACATGTGTTTGTCATGAAGTCAATTTTGGTTATTGAGTAGGATTGAATGCAGACTAGAGACAATTCCGAGGATGAGGACACAGGATTTAAGGGGGCACCCAGAGTTGAACTGGGGACCTCTTGATCTGCAGTCAAATGCTCTACCACTGTCCATTAACTCTTTTTTGAGCGTTAAAATTCAGTGTAGAGCCAAATATGCATGTTACAACTTGTTGGTGAGGGGGCACCCAGAGTTGAACTGGGGACCTCTTGATCTGCAGTCAAATGCTCTGCCACTGAGCTATACCCCCGACAGTAGGACTATCTATACATTACTAACTGTATATTTTCCATAAACCCCAGTTTGCCTGTTGTATAGAATATAATAGAGGTTAGTGTTAAATATTTCAAAAATCGTATGTACGTCCAATTGTAGGCCTGCTGGGGGCCTCTTGTTCTGCAGTCAAATGCTTTAGGACAGAACTATACCCCCACTTGTACTAATAGTCCTTAGATGATTACAAAACATGTGTTTGTCATGAAGTCAATTTTGGTTATTGAGTAGGATTGAATATAGACTAGAGACAATTCCGAGGATGAGGACACAGGATTTAAGGGGGCACCCAGAGTTGAACTGGGGACCTCTTGATCTGCAGTCAAATGCTCTGCCACTGAGCTATACCCCCGACAGTAGGACTATCTATACATTACTAACTGTATATTTTCCATAAACCCCAGTTTGCCTGTTGTATAGAATATAATAGAGGTTAGTGTTAAATATTTCAAAAATCGTATGTACGTCCAATTGTACTGGGGGCCTCTTGTTCGGCAGTCAAATGCTTTAGGACAGAACTATAGCCCCACTTGTACTAATAGTCCTTAGATGATTACAAAACATGTGTTTGTCATGAAGTCAATTTTGGTTATTGAGTAGGATTGAATGCAGACTAGAGACAATTCCGAGGATGAGGACACAGGATTTAAGGGGGCACCCAGAGTTGAACTGGGGACCTCTTGATCTGCAGTCAAATGCTCTACCACTGAGCTATACCCCCACACATAGTGCAGCCTTAGAGTACAACTGGTATACTTTCCATTAACTCTTTTTTGAGCGTTAAAATTCAGTCCAGTGTAGAGCCAAATATGCATGTTACAACTTGTTGGTGAGGGGGCACCCAGAGTTGAACTGGGGACCTCTTGATCTGCAGTCAAATGCTCTGCCACTGAGCTATACCCCCGACAATAGGACTATCTATACATTACTAACTGTATATTTTCCATAAACCCCAGTTTGCCTGTTGTATAGAATATAATAGAGGTTAGTGTTAAATATTTCAAAAATCGTATGTACGTCCAATTGTAGGCCTGCTGGGGGCCTCTTGTTCTGCAGTCAAATGCTTTAGGACAGAACTATAGCCCCACTTGTACTAATAGTCCTTAGATGATTACAAAACATGTGTTTGTCATGAAGTCAATTTTGGTTATTGAGTAGGATTGAATGCAGACTAGAGACAATTCCGAGGATGAGGACACAGGATTTAAGGGGGCACCCAGAGTTGAACTGGGGACCTCTTGATCTGCAGTCAAATGCTCTACCACTGAGCTATACCCCCACACATAGTGCAGCCTTAGAGTACAACGTAAAGTATACTTTCCATTAACTCTTTTTTGAGCGTTAAAATTCAGTCCAGTGTAGAGCCAAATATGCATGTTACAACTTGTTGGTGAGGGGGCACCCAGAGTTGAACTGGGGACCTCTTGATCTGCAGTCAAATGCTCTGCCACTGAGCTATACCCCCGACAGTAGGACTATCTATACATTACTAACTGTATATTTTCCATAAACCCCAGTTTGCCTGTTGTATAGAATATAATAGAGGTTAGTGTTAAATATTTCAAAAATCGTATGTACGTCCAATTGTACTGGGGGCCTCTTGTTTGTCAGTCAAATGCTTTAGGACAGAACTATAGCCCCACTTGTACTAATAGTCCTTAGATGATTACAAAACATGTGTTTGTCATGAAGTCAATTTTGGTTATTGAGTAGGATTGAATGCAGACTAGAGACAATTCCGAGGATGAGGACACAGGATTTAAGGGGGCACCCAGAGTTGAACTGGGGACCTCTTGATCTGCAGTCAAATGCTCTACCACTGAGCTATACCCCCACACATAGTGCAGCCTTAGAGTACAACTGGTATACTTTCCATTAACTCTTTTTTGAGCGTTAAAATTCAGTCCAGTGTAGAGCCAAATATGCATGTTACAACTTGTTGGTGAGGGAGCACCCAGAGTTGAACTGGGGACCTCTTGATCTGCAGTCAAATGCTCTGCCACTGAGCTATACCCCCGACAGTACGACTATCTATACATTACTAACTGTATATTTTCCATAAACCCCAGTTTGCCTGTTGAATAGAATATAATAGAGGTTAGTGTTAAATATTTCAAAAATCGTATGTACGTCCAATTGTAGGCCTGCTGGGGGCCTCTTGTTCTGCAGTCAAATGCTTTAGGACAGAACTATACCCGCACTTGTACTAATAGTCCTTAGATGATTACAAAACATGTGTTTGTCATGAAGTCAATTTTGGTTATTGAGTAGGATTGAATAAAGACTAGAGACAATTCCGAGGATGAGGACACAGGATTTAAGGGGGCACCCAGAGTTGAACTGGGGACCTCTTGATCTGCAGTCAAATGCTCTACCACTGAGCTATACCCCCACACAAAGTGCAGCCTTACAGTACAACTGGTATACTTTCCATTAACTCTTTTTTGAGTGTTAAATTCAGTCCAGTCTAGAACCAAATATACATATCACAACTTGTTGGTGAGGGGGCACCCAGAGTTGAACTGGGGACCTCTTGATCTGCAGTCAAATGCTCTACCACTGAGCTATACCCCCACACATAGTGCAGCCTTAGAGTACAACTGGTATACTTTCCATTAACTCTTTTTTGAGCGTTAAAATTCAGTGTAGAGCCAAATATGCATGTTACAACTTGTTGGTGAGGGGGCACCCAGAGTTGAACTGGGGACCTCTTGATCTGCAGTCAAATGCTCTGCCACTGAGCTATACCCCCGACAGTAGGACTATCTATACATTACTAACTGTATATTTTCCATAAACCCCAGTTTGCCTGTTGTATAGAATATAATAGAGGTTAGTGTTAAATATTTCAAAAATCGTATGTACGTCCAATTGTAGGCCTGCTGGGGGCCTTTTGTTCTGCAGTCAAATGCTTTAGGACAGAACTATACCCCCACTTGTACTAATAGTCCTTAGATGATTACAAAACATGTGTTTGTCATGAAGTCAATTTTGGTTATTGAGTAGGATTGAATATAGACTAGAGACAATTCCGAGGATGAGGACACAGGATTTAAGGGGGCACCCAGAGTTGAACTGGGGACCTCTTGACCTGCAGTCAAATGCTCTGCCACTGAGCTATACCCCCGACAGTAGGACTATCTATACATTACTAACTGTATATTTTCCATAAACCCCAGTTTGCCTGTTGTATAGAATATAATAGAGGTTAGTGTTAAATATTTCAAAAATCGTATGTACGTCCAATTGTACTGGGGGCCTCTTGTTCGGCAGTCAAATGCTTTAGGACAGAACTATAGCCCCACTTGTACTAATAGTCCTTAGATGATTACAAAACATGTGTTTGTCATGAAGTAAATTTTGGTTATTGAGTAGGATTGAATGCAGACTAGAGACAATTCCGAGGATGAGGACACAGGATTTAAGGGGGCACCCAGAGTTGAACTGGGGACCTCTTGATCTGCAGTCAAATGCTCTACCACTGAGCTATACCCCCACACATAGTGCAGCCTTAGAGTACAACGTAAAGTATACTTTCCATTAACTCTTTTTTGAGCGTTAAAATTCAGTCTAGTGTAGAGCCAAATATGCATGTTACAACTTGTTGGTGAGGGGGCACCCAGAGTTGAACTGGGGACCTCTTGATCTGCAGTCAAATGCTCTGCCACTGAGCTATACCCCCGACAGTAGGACTATCTATACATTACTAACTGTATATTTTCCATAAACCCCAGTTTGCCTGTTGTATAGAATATAATAGAGGTTAGTGTTAAATATTTCAAAAATCGTATGTACGTCCAATTGTACTGTGGGCCTCTTGTTTGTCAGTCAAATGCTTTAGGACAGAACTATAGCCCCACTTGTACTAATAGTCCTTAGATGATTACAAAACATGTGTTTGTCATGAAGTCAATTTTGGTTATTGAGTAGGATTGAATGCAGACTAGAGACAATTCCGAGGATGAGGACACAGGATTTAAGGGGGCACCCAGAGTTGAACTGGGGACCTCTTGATCTGCAGTCAAATGCTCTACCACTGAGCTATACCCCCACACATAGTGCAGCCTTAGAGTACAACTGGTATACTTTCCATTAACTCTTTTTTGAGCTTTAAAATTCAGTCCAGTGTAGAGCCAAATATGCATGTTACAACTTGTTGGTGAGGGGGCACCCAGAGTTGAACTGGGGACCTCTTGATCTGCAGTCAAATGCTCTGCCACTGAGCTATACCCCCGACAGTAGGACTATCTATACATTACTAACTGTATATTTTCCATAAACCCCAGTTTGCCTGTTGAATAGAATATAATAGAGGTTAGTGTTAAATATTTCAAAAATCGTATGTACGTCCAATTGTAGGCCTGCTGGGGGCCTCTTGTTCTGCAGTCAAATGCTTTAGGACAGAACTATACCCGCACTTGTACTAATAGTCCTTAGATGATTACAAAACATGTGTTTGTCATGAAGTCAATTTTGGTTATTGAGTAGGATTGAATAAAGACTAGAGACAATTCCGAGGATGAGGACACAGGATTTAAGGGGGCACCCAGAGTTGAACTGGGGACCTCTTGATCTGCAGTCAAATGCTCTACCACTGAGCTATACCCCCACACAAAGTGCAGCCTTACAGTACAACTGGTATACTTTCCATTAACTCTTTTTTGAGTGTTAAATTCAGTCCAGTCTAGAACCAAATATACATATCACAACTTGTTGGTGAGGGGGCACCCAGAGTTGAACTGGGGACCTCTTGATCTGCAGTCAAATGCTCTGCCACTGAGCTATACCCCCGACAGTAGGACTATCTATACATTACTAACTGTATATTTTTCATAAACCCCAGTTTGCCTGTTGTATAGAATATAATAGAGGTTAGTGTTAAATATTTAAAAAATCGTATGTACGTCCAATTGTAGGCCTGCTGGGGGCCTCTTGTTCTGCAGTCAAATGCTTTAGGACAGAACTATACCCCCACTTGTACTAATAGTCCTTAGATGATTACAAAACATGTGTTTGTCATGAAGTCAATTTTGGTTATTGAGTAGGATTGAATGCAGACTAGAGACAATTCCGAGGATGAGGACACAGGATTTAAGGGGGCACCCAGAGTTGAACTGGGGACCTCTTGATCTGCAGTCAAATGCTCTACCACTGAGCTATACCCCCGACAGTAGGACTATCTATACATTACTAACTGTATATTTTCCATAAACCCCAGTTTGCCTGTTGTATAGAATATAATAGAGGTTAGTGTTAAATATTTCAAAAATCGTATGTACGTCCAATTGTAGGCCTACTGGGGGCCTCTTGTTCTGCAGTCAAATGCTTTAGGACAGAACTATACCCCCACTTGTACTAATAGTCCTTAAATGATTACAAAACATGTGTTTGTCATGAAGTCAATTTTGGTTATTGAATATAGACTAGAGACAATTCCGAGGATGAGGACACAGGATTTAAGGGGGCAACCAGAGTTGAACTGGGGACCTCTTGATCTGCAGTCAAATGCTCTACCACTGAGCTATACCCCCACACAAAGTGCAGCCTTACAGTACAACTGGTATACTTTCCATTAACTATTTTTTGAGTGTTAAATTCAGTCCAGTCTAGAACCAAATATACATGTCACAACTTGTTGGTGAGGGGGCACCCAGAGTTGAACTGGGGACCTCTTGATCTGCAGTCAAATGCTCTGCCACTGAGCTATACCCCCGACAGTAGGACTATCTATACATTACTAACTGTATATTTTCCATAAACCCCAGTTTGCCTGTTGTATAGAATATAATAGAGGTTAGTGTTAAATATTTCAAAAATCGTATGTACGTCCAATTGTACTGGGGGCCTCTTGTTCGGCAGTCAAATGCTTTAGGACAGAACTATAGCCCCACTTGTACTAATAGTCCTTAGATGATTACAAAACATGTGTTTGTCATGAAGTCAATTTTGGTTATTGAGTAGGATTGAATGCAGACTAGAGACAATTCCGAGGATGAGGACACAGGATTTAAGGGGGCACCCAGAGTTGAACTGGGGACCTCTTGATCTGCAGTCAAATGCTCTACCACTGAGCTATACCCCCACACATAGTGCAGCCTTAGAGTACAACTGGTATACTTTCCATTAACTCTTTTTTGAGCGTTAAAATTCAGTGTAGAGCCAAATATGCATGTTACAACTTGTTGGTGAGGGGGAACCCAGAGTTGAACTGGGGACCTCTTGATCTGCAGTCAAATGCTCTGCCACTGAGCTATACCCCCGACAGTAGGACTATCTATACATTACTAACTGTATATTTTCCATAAACCCCAGTTTGCCTGTTGTATAGAATATAATAGAGGTTAGTGTTAAATATTTCAAAAATCGTATGTACGTCCAATTGTAGGCCTGCTGGGGGCCTCTTGTTCTGCAGTCAAATTCTTTAGGACAGAACTATACCCCCACTTGTACTAATAGTCCTTAGATGATTACAAAACATGTGTTTGTCATGAAGTCAATTTTGGTTATTGAGTAGGATTGAATATAGACTGGAGACAATTCCGAGGATGAGGACACAGGATTTAAGGGGGCACACAGAGTTGAACTGGGGACCTCTTGACCTGCAGTCAAATGCTCTGCCACTGAGCTATACCCCCGACAGTAGGACTATCTATACATTACTAACTGTATATTTTCCATAAACCCCAGTTTGCCTGTTGTATAGAATATAATAGAGGTTAGTGTTAAATATTTCAAAAATCGTATGTACGTCCAATTGTACTGGGGGCCTCTTGTTCGGCAGTCAAATGCTTTAGGACAGTCATGAAGTCAATTTTGGTTATTGAGTAGGATTGAATGCAGACTAGAGACAATTCCGAGGATGAGGACACAGGATTTAAGGGGGCACCCAGAGTTGAACTGGGGACCTCTTGATCTGCAGTCAAATGCTCTACCACTGAGCTATACCCCCACACATAGTGCAGCCTTAGAGTACAACTGGTATACTTTCCATTAACTATTTTTTGAGCGTTAAAATTCAGTCCAGTGTAGAGCCAAATATGCATGTTACAACTTGTTGGTGAGGGGGCACCCAGAGTTGAACTGGGGACCTCTTGATCTGCAGTCAAATGCTCTGCCACTGAGCTATACCCCCGACAGTAGGACTATCTATACATTACTAACTGTATATTTTCCATAAACCCCAGTTTGCCTGTTGTATAGAATATAATAGAGGTTAGTGTTAAATATTTCAAAAATCGTATGTACGTCCAATTGTAGGCCTGCTGGGGGCCTCTTGTTCTGCAGTCAAATGCTTTAGGACAGAACTATACCCCCACTTGTACTAATAGTCCTTAGATGATTACAAAACATGTGTTTGTCATGAAGTCAATTTTGGTTATTGAGTAGGATTGAATATAGACTGGAGACAATTCCGAGGATGAGGACACAGGATTTAAGGGGGCACCCAGAGTTGAACTGGGGACCTCTTGATCTGCAGTCAAATGCTCTACCACTGAGCTATACCCCCACACAAAGTGCAGCCTTACAGTACAACTGGTATACTTTCCATTAACTCTTTTTTGAGTGTTAAATTCAGTCCAGTCTAGAACCAAATATACATATCACAACTTGTTGGTGAGGGGGCACCCAGAGTTGAACTGGGGACCTCTTGATCTGCAGTCAAATGCTCTGCCACTGAGCTATACCCCCGACAGTAGGACTATCTATACATTACTAACTGTATATTTTTCATAAACCCCAGTTTGCCTGTTGTATAGAATATAATAGAGGTTAGTGTTAAATATTTCAAAAATCGTATGTACGTCCAATTGTACTGGGGGCCTCTTGTTCGGCAGTCAAATGCTTTAGGACAGAACTATACCCCCACTTGTACTAATAGTCCTTAGATGATTACAAAACATGTGTTTGTCATGAAGTCAATTTTGGTTATTGAGTAGGATTGAATGCAGACTAGAGACAATTCCGAGGATGAGGACACAGGATTTAAGGGGGCACCCAGAGTTGAACTGGGGACCTCTTGATCTGCAGTCAAATGCTCTACCACTGAGCTATACCCCCGACAGTAGGACTATCTATACATTACTAACTGTATATTTTCCATAAACCCCAGTTTGCCTGTTGTATAGAATATAATAGAGGTTAGTGTTAAATATTTCAAAAATCGTATGTACGTCCAATTGTAGGCCTACTGGGGGCCTCTTGTTCTGCAGTCAAATGCTTTAGGACAGAACTATACCCCCACTTGTACTAATAGTCCTTAAATGATTACAAAACATGTGTTTGTCATGAAGTCAATTTTGGTTATTGAATATAGACTAGAGACAATTCCGAGGATGAGGACACAGGATTTAAGGGGGCAACCAGAGTTGAACTGGGGACCTCTTGATCTGCAGTCAAATGCTCTACCACTGAGCTATACCCCCACACAAAGTGCAGCCTTACAGTACAACTGGTATACTTTCCATTAACTATTTTTTGAGTGTTAAATTCAGTCCAGTCTAGAACCAAATATACATGTCACAACTTGTTGGTGAGGGGGCACCCAGAGTTGAACTGGGGACCTCTTGATCTGCAGTCAAATGCTCTGCCACTGAGCTATACCCCCGACAGTAGGACTATCTATACATTACTAACTGTATATTTTCCATAAACCCCAGTTTGCCTGTTGTATAGAATATAATAGAGGTTAGTGTTAAATATTTAAAAAATCGTATGTACGTCCAATTGTACTGGGGGCCTCTTGTTCGGCAGTCAAATGCTTTAGGACAGAACTATAGCCCCACTTGTACTAATAGTCCTTAGATGATTACAAAACATGTGTTTGTCATGAAGTCAATTTTGGTTATTGAGTAGGATTGAATGCAGACTAGAGACAATTCCGAGGATGAGGACACAGGATTTAAGGGGGCACCCAGAGTTGAACTGGGGACCTCTTGATCTGCAGTCAAATGCTCTACCACTGAGCTATACCCCCACACATAGTGCAGCCTTAGAGTACAACTGGTATACTTTCCATTAACTCTTTTTTGAGCGTTAAAATTCAGTGTAGAGCCAAATATGCATGTTACAACTTGTTGGTGAGGGGGAACCCAGAGTTGAACTGGGGACCTCTTGATCTGCAGTCAAATGCTCTGCCACTGAGCTATACCCCCGACAGTAGGACTATCTATACATTACTAACTGTATATTTTCCATAAACCCCAGTTTGCCTGTTGTATAGAATATAATAGAGGTTAGTGTTAAATATTTCAAAAATCGTATGTACGTCCAATTGTAGGCCTGCTGGGGGCCTCTTGTTCTGCAGTCAAATTCTTTAGGACAGAACTATACCCCCACTTGTACTAATAGTCCTTAGATGATTACAAAACATGTGTTTGTCATGAAGTCAATTTTGGTTATTGAGTAGGATTGAATATAGACTGGAGACAATTCCGAGGATGAGGACACAGGATTTAAGGGGGCACACAGAGTTGAACTGGGGACCTCTTGACCTGCAGTCAAATGCTCTGCCACTGAGCTATACCCCCGACAGTAGGACTATCTATACATTACTAACTGTATATTTTCCATAAACCCCAGTTTGCCTGTTGTATAGAATATAATAGAGGTTAGTGTTAAATATTTCAAAAATCGTATGTACGTCCAATTGTACTGGGGGCCTCTTGTTCGGCAGTCAAATGCTTTAGGACAGTCATGAAGTCAATTTTGGTTATTGAGTAGGATTGAATGCAGACTAGAGACAATTCCGAGGATGAGGACACAGGATTTAAGGGGGCACCCAGAGTTGAACTGGGGACCTCTTGATCTGCAGTCAAATGCTCTACCACTGAGCTATACCCCCACACATAGTGCAGCCTTAGAGTACAACTGGTATACTTTCCATTAACTATTTTTTGAGCGTTAAAATTCAGTCCAGTGTAGAGCCAAATATGCATGTTACAACTTGTTGGTGAGGGGGCACCCAGAGTTGAACTGGGGACCTCTTGATCTGCAGTCAAATGCTCTGCCACTGAGCTATACCCCCGACAGTAGGACTATCTATACATTACTAACTGTATATTTTCCATAAACCCCAGTTTGCCTGTTGTATAGAATATAATAGAGGTTAGTGTTAAATATTTCAAAAATCGTATGTACGTCCAATTGTAGGCCTGCTGGGGGCCTCTTGTTCTGCAGTCAAATGCTTTAGGACAGAACTATACCCCCACTTGTACTAATAGTCCTTAGATGATTACAAAACATGTGTTTGTCATGAAGTCAATTTTGGTTATTGAGTAGGATTGAATATAGACTGGAGACAATTCCGAGGATGAGGACACAGGATTTAAGGGGGCACCCAGAGTTGAACTGGGGACCTCTTGATCTGCAGTCAAATGCTCTACCACTGAGCTATACCCCCACACAAAGTGCAGCCTTACAGTACAACTGGTATACTTTCCATTAACTCTTTTTTGAGTGTTAAATTCAGTCCAGTCTAGAACCAAATATACATATCACAACTTGTTGGTGAGGGGGCACCCAGAGTTGAACTGGGGACCTCTTGATCTGCAGTCAAATGCTCTGCCACTGAGCTATACCCCCGACAGTAGGACTATCTATACATTACTAACTGTATATTTTTCATAAACCCCAGTTTGCCTGTTGTATAGAATATAATAGAGGTTAGTGTTAAATATTTCAAAAATCGTATGTACGTCCAATTGTACTGGGGGCCTCTTGTTCGGCAGTCAAATGCTTTAGGACAGAACTATACCCCCACTTGTACTAATAGTCCTTAGATGATTACAAAACATGTGTTTGTCATGAAGTCAATTTTGGTTATTGAGTAGGATTGAATGCAGACTAGAGACAATTCCGAGGATGAGGACACAGGATTTAAGGGGGCACCCAGAGTTGAACTGGGGACCTCTTGATCTGCAGTCAAATGCTCTACCACTGAGCTATACCCCCACACAAAGTGCAGCCTTACAGTACAACTGGTATACTTTCCATTAACTATTTTTTTAGTGTTAAATTCAGTCCAGTCTAGAACCAAATACACATGTCACAACTTGTTGGTGAGTGATTACCCAGAGTTGAACTGGGGACCTCTTGATCTGCAGTCAAATGCTCTGCCACTGAGCTATACCCCCGACAGTAGGACTATCTATACATTACTAACTGTATATTTTCCATAAACCCCAGTTTGCCTGTTGAATAGAATATAATAGAGGTTAGTGTTAAATATTTCAAAAATCGTATGTACGTCCAATTGTAGGCCTGCTGGGGGCCTCTTGTTCTGCAGTCAAATGCTTTAGGACAGAACTATACCCGCACTTGTACTAATAGTCCTTAGATGATTACAAAACATGTGTTTGTCATGAAGTCAATTTTGGTTATTGAGTAGGATTGAATAAAGACTAGAGACAATTCCGAGGATGAGGACACAGGATTTAAGGGGGCACCCAGAGTTGAACTGGGGACCTCTTGATCTGCAGTCAAATGCTCTACCACTGAGCTATACCCCCACACAAAGTGCAGCCTTACAGTACAACTGGTATACTTTCCATTAACTCTTTTTTGAGTGTTAAATTCAGTCCAGTCTAGAACCAAATATACATATCACAACTTGTTGGTGAGGGGGCACCCAGAGTTGAACTGGGGACCTCTTGATATGCAGTCAAATGCTCTACCACTGAGCTATACCCCCACACATAGTGCAGCCTTAGAGTACAACTGGTATACTTTCCATTAACTCTTTTTTGAGCGTTAAAATTCAGTGTAGAGCCAAATATGCATGTTACAACTTGTTGGTGAGGGGGCACCCAGAGTTGAACTGGGGACCTCTTGATCTGCAGTCAAATGCTCTGCCACTGAGCTATACCCCCGACAGTAGGACTATCTATACATTACTAACTGTATATTTTCCATAAACCCCAGTTTGCCTGTTGTATAGAATATAATAGAGGTTAGTGTTAAATATTTCAAAAATCGTATGTACGTCCAATTGTAGGCCTGCTGGGGGCCTCTTGTTCTGCAGTCAAATGCTTTAGGACAGAACTATACCCCCACTTGTACTAATAGTCCTTAGATGATTACAAAACATGTGTTTGTCATGAAGTCAATTTTGGTTATTGAGTAGGATTGAATATAGACTAGAGACAATTCCGAGGATGAGGACACAGGATTTAAGGGGGCACCCAGAGTTGAACTGGGGACCTCTTGACCTGCAGTCAAATGCTCTGCCACTGAGCTATACCCCCGACAGTAGGACTATCTATACATTACTAACTGTATATTTTCCATAAACCCCAGTTTGCCTGTTGTATAGAATATAATAGAGGTTAGTGTTAAATATTTCAAAAATCATATGTACGTCCAATTGTACTGGGGGCCTCTTGTTCGGCAGTCAAATGCTTTAGGACAGAACTATAGCCCCACTTGTACTAATAGTCCTTAGATGATTACAAAACATGTGTTTGTCATGAAGTAAATTTTGGTTATTGAGTAGGATTGAATGCAGACTAGAGACAATTCCGAGGATGAGGACACAGGATTTAAGGGGGCACCCAGAGTTGAACTGGGGACCTCTTGATCTGCAGTCAAATGCTCTACCACTGAGCTATACCCCCACACATAGTGCAGCCTTAGAGTACAACGTAAAGTATACTTTCCATTAACTCTTTTTTGAGCGTTAAAATTCAGTCTAGTGTAGAGCCAAATATGCATGTTACAACTTGTTGGTGAGGGGGCACCCAGAGTTGAACTGGGGACCTCTTGATCTGCAGTCAAATGCTCTGCCACTGAGCTATACCCCCGACAGTAGGACTATCTATACATTACTAACTGTATATTTTCCATAAACCCCAGTTTGCCTGTTGTATAGAATATAATAGAGGTTAGTGTTAAATATTTCAAAAATCGTATGTACGTCCAATTGTACTGTGGGCCTCTTGTTTGTCAGTCAAATGCTTTAGGACAGAACTATACCCGCACTTGTACTAATAGTCCTTAGATGATTACAAAACATGTGTTTGTCATGAAGTCAATTTTGGTTATTGAGTAGGATTGAATGCAGACTAGAGACAATTCCGAGGATGAGGACACAGGATTTAAGGGGGCACCCAGAGTTGAACTGGGGACCTCTTGATCTGCAGTCAAATGCTCTACCACTGAGCTATACCCCCACACATAGTGCAGCCTTAGAGTACAACTGGTATACTTTCCATTAACTCTTTTTTGAGCTTTAAAATTCAGTCCAGTGTAGAGCCAAATATGCATGTTACAACTTGTTGGTGAGGGGGCACCCAGAGTTGAACTGGGGACCTCTTGATCTGCAGTCAAATGCTCTGCCACTGAGCTATACCCCCGACAGTAGGACTATCTATACATTACTAACTGTATATTTTCCATAAACCCCAGTTTGCCTGTTGTATAGAATATAATAGAGGTTAGTGTTAAATATTTCAAAAATCGTATGTACGTCCAATTGTACTGGGGGCCTCTTGTTCTGCAGTCAAATGCTTTAGGACAGAACTATAGCCCGACTTGTACTAATAGTCCTTAGATGATTACATGTCATGAAGTCAATTTTGGTTATTGAGTAGGATTGAATGCAGACTAGAGACAATTCCGAGGATGAGGACACAGGATTTAAGGGGGCACCAAGAGTTGAACTGGGGACCTCTTGATCTGCAGTCAAATGCTCTACCACTGAGCTATACCTCCACACAAAGTGCAGCCTTACAGTACAACTGGTATACTTTCCATTAACTATTTTTTGAGTGTTAAATTCAGTCCAGTCTAGAACCAAATATACATGTCACAACTTGTTGGTGAGGGGAAACCCAGAGTTGAACTGGGGACCTCTTGTTCAAATGCTCTGCCACTGAGCTATACCCCCGACAGTTAAGGCTATCCATACATTACACACTTTATATTTTCCATAAACCCCAGTTTGCCGGTGTATAGAATTTAATAGAGGTTAGTGTTAAATATTTCAAAAATCGTATGTACGTCCAATTGTACTGGGGGCCTCTTGTTCTGCAGTCAAATGCTTTAGGACAGAACTATACCCCCACTTGTACTAATAGTCCTTAGATGATTACAAAACATGTGTTTGTCATGAAGTCAATTTTGGTTATTGAGTAGGATTGAATATAGACTAGAGACAATTCCGAGGATGAGGACACAGGATTTAAGGGGGCACCCAGAGTTGAACTGGGGACCTCTTGATCTGCAGTCAAATGCTCTACCACTGAGCTATACCCCCACACAAAGTGCAGCCTTACAGTAACACTGGTATACTTTCCATTAACTCTTTTTTGAGTGTTAACTTCAGTCCAGTCTAGAACCAAATATACATGTCACAACTTGTTGGTGAGGGGGCACCCAGAGTTGAACTGGGGACCTCTTGATCTGCAGTCAAATGCTCTGCCACTGAGCTATACCCCCGACAGTAGGGCTATCTATACATTACTAACTGTATATTTTTCATAAACCCCAGTTTGCCTGTTGTATAGAATATAATAGAGGTTAGTGTTAAATATTTCAAAAATCGTATGTACGTCCAATTGTACTGGGGGCCTCTTGTTCGGCAGTCAAATGCTTTAGGACAGAACTATACCCCCACTTGTACTAATAGTCCTTAGATGATTACAAAAGTCATGAAGTCAATTTTGGTTATTGAGTAGGATTGAATGCAGACTAGAGACAATTCCGAAGATGAGGACACAGGATTTAAGGGGGCACCCAGAGTTGAACTGGGGACCTCTTGATCTGCAGTCAAATGCTCTACCACTGAGCTATACCCCCACACAAAGTGCAGCCTTACAGTACAACTGGTATACTTTCCATTAACTATTTTTTTAGTGTTAAATTCAGTCCAGTCTAGAACCAAATACACATGTCACAACTTGTTGGTGAGGGGTTACCCAGAGTTGAACTGGGGACCTCTTGATCTGCAGTCAAATGCTCTACCACTGAGCTATACCCCCACACAAAGTGCAGCCTTAGAGTACAACTGGTATACTTTCCATTAACTCTTTTTTGAGCGTTAAAATTCAGTCCAGTGTAGAGCCAAATATTCATGTCACAACTTGTTGGTGAGGGGGCACCCAGAGTTGAACTGGGGACCTCTTGATCTGCAGTCAAATGCTCTGCCACTGAGCTATACCCCCGACAGTAGGACTATCTATACATTACTAACTGTATATTTTCCATAAACCCCAGTTTGCCTGTTGTATAGAATATAATAGAGGTTAGTGTTAAATATTTCAAAAATCGTATGTACGTCCAATTGTACTGGGGGCCTCTTGTTCTGCAGTCAAATGCTTTAGGACAGAACTATAGCCCGACTTGTACTAATAGTCCTTAGATGATTACAAAACACGTGTTTGTCATGAAGTCAATTTTGGTTATTGAGTAGGATTGAATGCAGACTAGAGACAATTCCGAGGATGAGGACACAGGATTTAAGGGGGCACCAAGAGTTGAACTGGGGACCTCTTGATCTGCAGTCAAATGCTCTACCACTGAGCTATACCCCAACACAAAGTGCAGCCTTACAGTACAACTGGTATACTTTCCATTAACTCTTTTTTGAGTGTTAAATTCAGTCCAGTCTAGAACCAAATATACATGTCACAACTTGTTGGTGAGGGGGCACCCAGAGTTGAACTGGGGACCTCTTGATCTGCAGTCAAATGCTCTGCCACTGAGCTATACCCCCGACAGTTAAGGCTATCCATACATTACACACTTTATATTTTCCATAAACCCCAGTTTGCCGGTGTATAGAATTTAATAGAGATTAATGTTAAATATTTCAAAATCCTATGTACGTCCAAAGTTATACTGGGATGCTTTGATCTGCAGTCAAATGCTTTAAGACAGAACCATACCCCCGCTTGTACTAACTGTCCTTAGATGCTTATAAACTATGAGTTTGTCGTGAAATCAATTTTGGTTATTGAGTTAGATTGAATGCTTACTAGAGAAAATTCAGAGAATCTGGACACAGTATTTAAGGGGGCACCCAGAGTTGAACTGGGGACCTCTTGATCTGCAGTCAAATGCTCTACCACTGAGCTATACCCCCACACAAAGTGCTGCCTAAAGGTCCTTACACACCGGGGTGATTTTTTCGTGCGAATAATACGCTTTTTTAAAAAACCTTATAAAGTCAATGCAAACGTACATGGCGCGAAAAAGCGGAAAAGCGAAGCGAAAAAGCGTCTTTTAATTATTCGGAACGAGTCCGAATTTTGCGTATTTTCGCACATTCGCCGGTGTGTAACCGCCTTTTAGAGTACAACTGGTATACTTTCCATTAACTCTTTTTTGAGCGTTAAAATTCAGTCCAGTGTAGAGCCAAATATGCAGGTCACAACTTGTTGGTGAGGGGGCACCCAGAGTTGAACTGGGGACCTCTTGATCTGCAGTCAAATGCTCTGCCACTGAGCTTTACCCCCGACAGTAGGACTATCTATACATTACTAACTGTATATTTTCCATAAACCCCAGTTTGCCTGTTGTATAGAATATAATAGAGGTTAGTGTTAAATATTTCAAAAATCGTATGTACGTCCAATTGTACTGGGGGCCTCTTGTTCTGCAGTCAAATGCTTTAGGACAGAACTATACCCCCACTTGTACTAATAGTCCTTAGATGATTACAAAACATGTGTTTGTCATGAAGTCAATTTTGGTTATTGAGTAGGATTGAATGCAGACTAGAGACAATTCCGAGGATGAGGACAGAGGATTTAAGGGGGCACCCAGAGTTGAACTGGGGACCTCTTGATCTGCAGTCAAATGCTCTGCCACTGAGCTATACCCCCGACAGTAGGACTATCTATACATTACTAACTGTATATTTTCCATAAACCCCAGTTTGCCTGTTGTATAGAATATAATAGAGGTTAGTGTTACATATTTCAAAAATCGTATGTACGTCCAATTGTAGGCCTGCTGGGGGCCTCTTGTTCTGCAGTCAAATGCTTTAGGACAGAACTATACCCCCACTTGTACTAATAGTCCTTAGATGATTACAAAACATGTGTTTGTCATGAAGTCAATTTTGGTTATTGAGTAGGATTGAATATAGACTAGAGACAATTCCGAGGATGAGGACACAGGATTTAAGGGGGCACCCAGAGTTGAACTGGGGACCTCTTGATCTGCAGTCAAATGCTCTACCACTGAGCTATACCCCCACACAAAGTGCAGCCTTACAGTACAACTGGTATACTTTCCATTAACTCTTTTTTGAGTGTTAAATTCAGTCCAGTCTAGAACAAAATATACATGTCACAACTTGTTGGTGAGGGGGCACCCAGAGTTGAACTGGGGATCTCTTGATGTGCAGTCAAATGCTCTGCCACTGAGCTATACCCCCGACAGGAGGACTATCTATACATTACTAACTGTATATTTTCCATAAACCCCAGTTTGCCTGTTGTATAGAATATAATAGAGGTTAGTGTTAAATATTTCAAAAATCGTATGTACGTCCAATTGTACTGGGGGCCTCTTGTTCGGCAGTCAAATGCTTTAGGAGAGAACTATACCCCCACTTGTACTAATAGTCCTTAGATGATTACAAAACATGTGTTTGTCATGAAGTCAATTTTGGTTATTGAGTAGGATTGAATGCAGACTAGAGACAATTCCGAGGATGAGGACACAGGATTTAAGGGGGCACCCAGAGTTGAACTGGGGACCTCTTGATCTGCAGTCAAATGCTCTACCACTGAGCTATACCCCCACACAAAGTGCAGCCTTACAGTACAACTGGTATACTTTCCATTAACTCTTTTTTGAGTGTTAAATTCAGTCCAGTCTAGAACCAAATATACATGTCACAACTTGTTGGTGAGGGGGCACCCAGAGTTGAACTGGGGACCTCTTGATCTGCAGTCAAATGCTCTGCCACTGAGCTATACCCCCGACAGGAGGACTATCTATACATTACTAACTGTATATTTTCCATAAACCCCAGTTTGCCTGTTGTATAGAATATAATAGAGGTTAGTGTTAAATATTTCAAAAATCGTATGTACGTCCAATTGTACTGGGGGCCTCTTGTTCGGCAGTCAAATGCTTTAGGACAGAACTATAGACCGCCGAAGTCTGACGTCATTTACACATCCTTTGTTTGTCTACCTGGTTCGCAGTTTTCCACCCCCGTTCTGAATCCCATAGACGTATTTAATATCGCGTCAAATAAGAACTGTGTTCCAAAAATAAACAAATGACCACGGCGGGTTGACTCTTATGGATATGAAGCATCAACTGACGGTGAGAAAACGCTAATGTTACTTCCGCCAAATTAGTTACATTTTCGCCAGAAACAGACTGTATCAAATATAAGTGACTGACTATCATAAACTATACAGAACCTCCTCCCTGACAATAACGCCGACACGCAGTGTTTATTTTTGGACCACAATTCTTATATGAGACGATTCTAACATGACCCAATGTTATTCTACATAGAGAAATTACTTCCGCAAACCTGGGGATGAACGAGTGACGTCAGGACTTCGGTGCTCTATACCCCCACTTGTACTAATAGTCCTTAGATGATTACAAAACATGTGTTTGTCATGAAGTCAATTTTGGTTATTGAGTAGGATTGAATGCAGACTAGAGACAATTCCGAGGATGAGGACACAGGATTTAAGGGGGCACCCAGAGTTGAACTGGGGACCTCTTGATCTGCAGTCAAATGCTCTACCACTGAGCTATACCCCCACACAAACTGCAGCCTTACAGTACAACTGGTATACTTCTTCTTCTTCTTCTTTTGGCTTTCCGGCAGTCTAGACGCCTTTCGGCGTATTGCTGCCTCACACTGTTTGTTTCTTCTTTTGGTTTCCGGCAGGCTGTACTGCTGCCCTCTACAGTTCGGGAGTATAACAATACTCATTTTTCCCCCTATATTTGTTGCCTGTAACGGCGATAAAATCCAGCACTGTAAATGTTTCCATTCATGATCATGATACTGTCCGCTCTATGCCTGAGTTGGAGCAAAGCCCTCTCTCAGCATGTCATCCAATTCTTCTCCAGTAACCTCTATAACATTCAAAAACATCCTGGCTGCATCCAGCACCATTTTAATTCGTTCCGACTTTCGCGGTATTTCCACTGCACAGTTTATGACCATGGCAATAAATGCCAGAAACCGTTTTTTGTCCAAGCAGATGTTCTGATCAGCTCCATTCCCCCTTTCCTCTACTTCCTCTTGCTCTACCACACTTTCTTTCCCCTCCACTTTCTTGACAGCGTCCGCATATGACATTCCCCCCTGCTTCCTCATCTGGTTCACCTTCACTTCCTTGATTCTTTTAGCACACTTTGCCGATCCTGCATGATGTTCTCCTTCACAATGTAGACACTTGGGTTTACTTTGCTCTTCTTCACACTTCCTCTCTTCACAATCTGTCTTTCCACAGCTACCACATCTGTGTTGCGCTCTGCACACTGCAGCAACATGTCCATATTCTTGGCAGCAGTAGCACCTGAGCGGTGCTACTTCAAATGGCCTGACTCGATAACACACATAGTCATGATATATTCTCTCTGGCAACTCTCCTTCAAACGTCAAGCACATTGTCTCGCTTTCTTCCCTCATCCCGTCTCTATTCCTCCACATCCTCTGAACTTTACAAACACCTTCAACGTCCAAAAAACTGTAATCATATACTGTATGTGGCACGCGACTGATCACTCCTCTCTTCTTTGCACTTGTTCCCAGTGTAAAACACTCCACAGTCGAATCATCATCCCACTCTTCAATTCTCAAGACCTCTTTCATTTGTTTCTTTGTCTTACATTCTATGATGACCATTCCGCTACGTGTTATCCTCACTGATCTTATTTCCCCAACTTTTCCTACAATGATCTTTCCCACTTTATGTGGATCACTGAACATGCCGTTATTTCTAGATACTGCTTTCATGCCAACCACATATTTCTCTTCCTCTTGCTTATCTTCCTTTCTCGAGCTAGATGTTGCCCTTCTCCTTTTTTTGTTCTCAAATCCTCTCTTATCTTCTTCGTTTTGTATTTCGCGGTCCGTCTCCGACTCCATGTCCCTCCCTCCTGAGGCCGCCGCCATCTCCCCGTCCCAATCCTTGTCTACAACTGGTATACTTTCCATTAACTCTTTTTTTGAGTGTTAAATTCAGTCCAGTCTAGAACCAAATATACATGTCACAACTTGTTGGTGAGGGGGCACCCAGAGTTGAACTGGGGACCTCTTGATCTGCAGTCAAATGCTCTGCCACTGAGCTATACCCCCGACAGTAGGACTATCTATACATTACTAACTGTATATTTTCCATAAACCCCAGTTTGCCTGTTGTATAGAATATAATAGAGGTTAGTGTTAAATATTTCAAAAATCGTATCAGAGCTCTTGATCTGCAGTCAAATGCTCTACCACTGAGCTATACCCCCGACAGTAGGACTATCTATACATTACTAACTGTATATTTTCTATAAACCCCCAGTTTGCCTGTTTTATAGAATATAATAGAGGTTAGTGTTAAATATTTCAAAAATCGTATGTACGTCCAATTGTACTGGGGGCCTCTTGTTCTGCAGTCAAATGCTTTAGGACAGAACTATACCCCCACTTGTACTAATAGTCCTTAGATGATTACAAAACATGTGTTTGTCATGAAGTCAATCTTGGTTATTGAGTAGGATTGAATATAGACTAGAGACAATTCCGAGGATGAGGACACAGGATTTAAGGGGGCATTTTTGTCATGAAGTCAATTTTGGTTATTGAGTAGGATTGAATGCAGACTAGAGACAATTCCGAGGATGAGGACCCAGGATTTAAGGGGGCACCCAGAGTTGAACTGGGGACCTCTTGATCTGCAGTCAAATGCTCTACCACTGAGCTATACCCCCACACAAAGTGCAGCCTTACAGTACAACTGGTATACTTTCCATTAACTATTTTTTGAGTGTTAAATTCAGTCCAGTCTAGAACCAAATATACATGTCACAACTTGTTGGTGAGGGGGCACCCAGAGTTGAACTGGGGACCTCTTGATCTGCAGTCAAATGCTCTACCACTGAGCTATACCCCCAACAGTAGGACTATCTATACATTACTAACTGTATATTTTCTATAAACCCCAGTTTGCCTGTTGTATAGAATATAATAGAGGTTAGTGTTAAATATTTCAAAAATCATATGTACGTCCAATTGTACTGGGGGCCTCTTGTTCGGCAGTCAAATGCTTTAGGACAGAACTATACCCCCACTTGTACTAATAGTCCTTAGATGATTACAAAACATGTGTTTGTCATGAAGTCAATCTTGGTTATTGAGTAGGATTGAATATAGACTAGAGACAATTCCGAGGATGAGGACACAGGATTTAAGGGGGCACCCAGAGTTGAACTGGGGACCTCTTGATCTGCAGTCAAATGCTCTACCACTGAGCTATACCCCCACACAAAGTGCAGCCTTACAGTACAACTGGTATACTTTCCATTAACTCTTTTTTGAGTGTTAAATTCAGTCCAGTCTAGAACCAAATACACATGTCACAACTTGTTGGTGAGGGGGCACCCAGAGTTGAACTGGGGACCTCTTGATCTGCAGTCAAATGCTCTACCACTGAGCTATACCCCCGACAGTAGGACTATCTATACATTACTAACTGTATATTTTCTATAAACCCCAGTTTGCCTGTTGTATAGAATATAATAGAGGTTAGTGTTAAATATTTCAAAAATCGTATGTACGTCCAATTGTACTGGGGGCCTCTTGTTCGGCAGTCAAATGCTTTAGGACAGAACTATACCCCCACTTGTACTAATAGTCCTTAGATGATTACAAAACATGTGTTTGTCATGAAGTCAATTTTGGTTATTGAGTAGGATTGAATGCAGACTAGAGACAATTCCGAGGATGAGGACACAGGATTTAAGGGGGCACCCAGAGTTGAACTGGGGACCTCTTGATCTGCAGTCAAATGCTCTACCACTGAGCTATACCCCCACACAAAGTGCAGCCTTACAGTACAACTGGTATACTTTCCATTAACTCTTTTTTGAGTGTTAAATTCAGTCCAGTGTAGAACCAAATACACATGTCACAACTTGTTGGTGAGGGGGCACCCAGAGTTGAACTGGGGACCTCTTGATCTGCAGTCAAATGCTCTACCACTGAGCTATACCCCCGACAGTAGGACTATCTATACATTACTAACTGTATATTTTCTATAAACCCCAGTTTGCCTGTTGTATAGAATATAATAGAGGTTAGTGTTAAATATTTCAAAAATCGTATGTACGTCCAATTGTACTGGGGGCCTCTTGTTCTGCAGTCAAATGCTTTAGGACAGAACTATACCCCCACTTGTACTAATAGTCCTTAGATGATTGTCATGAAGTCAATTTTGGTTATTGAGTAGGATTGAATGCAGACTAGAGACAATTCCGAGGATGAGGACACAAGATTTAAGGGGGCACCCAGAGTTGAACTGGGGACCTCTTGATCTGCAGTCAAATGCTCTACCACTGAGCTATACCCCCACACAAAGTGCAGCCTTACAGTACAACTGGTATACTTTCCATTAACTCATTTTTGATTGTTAAATTCAGTCCAGTCTAGAACCAAATACACATGTCACAACTTGTTGGTGAGGGGGCACCCAGAGTTGAACTGGGGACCTCTTGATCTGCAGTCAAATGCTCTGCCACTGAGCTATACCCCCGACAGTAGGACTATCTATACATTACTAACTGTATATTTTCCATAAACCCCAGTTTGCCTGTTGTATAGAATATAATAGAGGTTAGTGTTAAATATTTCAAAAATCGTATGTACGTCCAATTGTACTGGGGGCCTCTTGTTCTGCAGTCAAATGCTTTAGGACAGAACTATACCCCCACTTGTACTAATAGTCCTTAGATGATTACAAAACATGTGTTTGTCATGAAGTCAATCTTGGTTATTGAGTAGGATTGAATGCAGACTAGAGACAATTCCGAGGATGAGGACACAGGATTTAAGGGGGCACCCAGAGTTGAACTGGGGACCTCTTGATCTGCAGTCAAATGCTCTACCACTGAGCTATACCCCCGACAGTAGGACTATCTATACATTACTAACTGTATATTTTCTATAAACCCCAGTTTGCCTGTTGTATAGAATATAATAGAGGTTAGTGTTAAATATTTCAAAAATCGTATGTACGTCCAATTGTACTGGGGGCCTCTTGTTCGGCAGTCAAATGCTTTAGGACAGAACTATACCCCCACTTGTACTAATAGTCCTTAGATGATTACAAAACATGTGTTTGTCATGAAGTCAATTTTGGTTATTGAGTAGGATTGAATGCAGACTAGAGACAATTCCGAGGATGAGGACACAGGATTTAAGGGGGCACCCAGAGTTGAACTGGGGACCTCTTGATCTGCAGTCAAATGCTCTACCACTGAGCTATACCCCCACACAAAGTGCAGCCTTACAGTACAACTGGTATACTTTCCATTAACTCTTTTTTGAGTGTTAAATTCAGTCCAGTGTAGAACCAAATACACATGTCACAACTTGTTGGTGAGGGGGCACCCAGAGTTGAACTGGGGACCTCTTGATCTGCAGTCAAATGCTCTACCACTGAGCTATACCCCCGACAGTAGGACTATCTATACATTACTAACTGTATATTTTCTATAAACCCCAGTTTGCCTGTTGTATAGAATATAATAGAGGTTAGTGTTAAATATTTCAAAAATCGTATGTACGTCCAATTGTACTGGGGGCCTCTTGTTCTGCAGTCAAATGCTTTAGGACAGAACTATACCCCCACTTGTACTAATAGTCCTTAGATGATTGTCATGAAGTCAATTTTGGTTATTGAGTAGGATTGAATGCAGACTAGAGACAATTCCGAGGATGAGGACACAAGATTTAAGGGGGCACCCAGAGTTGAACTGGGGAACTCTTGATCTGCAGTCAAATGCTCTACCACTGAGCTATACCCCCACACAAAGTGCAGCCTTACAGTACAACTGGTATACTTTCCATTAACTCATTTTTGATTGTTAAATTCAGTCCAGTCTAGAACCAAATACACATGTCACAACTTGTTGGTGAGGGGGCACCCAGAGTTGAACTGGGGACCTCTTGATCTGCAGTCAAATGCTCTGCCACTGAGCTATACCCCCGACAGTAGGACTATCTATACATTACTAACTGTATATTTTCCATAAACCCCAGTTTGCCTGTTGTATAGAATATAATAGAGGTTAATGTTAAATATTTCAAAAATCGTATGTACGTCCAATTGTACTGGGGGCCTCTTGTTCTGCAGTCAAATGCTTTAGGACAGAACTATACCCCCACTTGTACTAATAGTCCTTAGATGATTACAAAACATGTGTTTGTCATGAAGTCAATCTTGGTTATTGAGTAGGATTGAATGCAGACTAGAGACAATTCCGAGGATGAGGACACAGGATTTAAGGGGGCACCCAGAGTTGAACTGGGGACCTCTTGATCTGCAGTCAAATGCTCTACCACTGAGCTATACCCCCACACAAAGTGCAGCCTTACAGTACAACTGGTATACTTTCCATTAACTCTTTTTTGAGTGTTAAATTCAGTCCAGTCTAGAACCAAATACACATGTCACAACTTGTTGGTGAGGGGGCACCCAGAGTTGAACTGGGGACCTCTTGTTCAAATGCTCTGCCACTGAGCTATACCCCCGACAGTTAAGGCTATCCATACATTACACACTTTATATTTTCCATAAACCCCAGTTTGCTGGTGTATAGAATTTAATAGAGGTTAGTGTTAAATATTTCAAAAATCGTATGTACGTCCAATTGTACTGGGGGCCTCTTGTTCTGCAGTCAAATGCTTTAGGACAGAACTATACCCCCACTTGTACTAATAGTCCTTAGATGATTACAAAACATGTGTTCGTCATGAAGTCAATTTTGGTTATTGAGTAGGATTGAATGCAGACTAGAGACAATTCCGAGGATGAGGACACAGGATTTAAGGGGGCACCCAGAGTTGAACTGGGGACCTCTTGATCTGCAGTCAAATGCTCTACCACTGAGCTATAACCCGACACAAAGTGCAGCCTTACAGTACAACTGGTATACTTTCCATTAACTATTTTTTGAGTGTTAAATTCAGTCCAGTCTAGAACCAAATATACATGTCACAACTTGTTGGTGAGGGGGCACCCAGAGTTGAACTGGGGACCTCTTGATCTGCAGTCAAATGCTCTACCACTGAGCTATACCCCCGACAGTAGGACTATCTATATATTACTAACTGTATATTTTCTATAAACCCCAGTTTGCCTGTTGTATAGAATATAATAGAGGTTAGTGTTAAATATTTCAAAAATCATATGTACGTCCAATTGTACTGGGGGCCTCTTGTTCGGCAGTCAAATGCTTTAGGACAGAACTATACCCCCACTTGTACTAATAGTCCTTAGATGATTACAAAACATGCGTTTGTCATGAAGTCAATTTTGGTTATTGAGTAGGATTGAATGCAGACTAGAGACAATTCCGAGGATGAGGACACAGGATTTAAGGGGGCACCCAGAGTTGAACTGGGGACCTCTTGATCTGCAGTCAAATGCTCTACCACTGAGCTATACCCCCACACATAGTGCAGCCTTAGAGTACAACTGGTATACTTTCCATTAACTCTTTTTTGAGCGTTAAAATTAAGTCCAGTGTAGAGCCAAATATGCATGTTACAACTTGTTGGTGAGGGGGCACCCAGAGTTGAACTGGGGACCTCTTGATCTGCAGTCAAATGCTCTGCCACTGAGCTATACCCCCGACAGTAGGACTATCTATACATTACTAACTGTATATTTTCCATAAACCCCAGTTTGCCTGTTGTATAGAATATAATAGAGGTTAGTGTTACATATTTCAAAAATCGTATGTACGTCCAATTGTAGGCCTGCAGGGGGCCTCTTGTTCTGCAGTCAAATGCTTTAGGACAGAACTATACCCCCACTTGTACTAATAGTCCTTAGATGATTACAAAACATGTGTTTGTCATGAAGTCAATTTTGGTTATTGAGTAGGATTGAATATAGACTAGAGACAATTCCGAGGATGAGGACACAGGATTTAAGGGGGCACCCAGAGTTGAACTGGGGACCTCTTGATCTGCAGTCAAATGCTCTACCACTGAGCTATACCCCCACACAAAGTGCAGCCTTACAGTACAACTGGTATACTTTCCATTAACTCTTTTTTGAGTGTTAAATTCAGTCCAGTCTAGAACCAAATATACATGTCACAACTTGTTGGTGAGGGGAAACCCAGAGTTGAACTGGGGACCTCTTGTTCTGCAGTCAAATGCTCTGCCACTGAGCTATACCCCCGACAGTTAAGGCTATCCATACATTACACACTTTATATTTTCCATAAACCCCAGTTTGCCGGTGTATAGAATTTAATAGAGGTTAGTGAGTGTTAAATATTTCAAAAATCGTATGTACGTCCAATTGTACTGGGGGCCTCTTGTTCGGCAGTCAAATGCTTTAGGACAGAACTATACCCCCACTTGTACTAATAGTCCTTAGATGATTACAAAACATGTGTTTGTTTGTTGCATACATGGCTGCTGGGTCGCAAGACAAATTTCAGTGTGAACTGACAATAAAGTATTATCGTATCGTATCGTCATGAAGTCAATTTTGGTTATTGAGTAGGATTGAATGCAGACTAGAGACAATTCCGAGGATGAGGACACAGGATTTAAGGGGGCACCCAGAGTTGAACTGGGGACCTCTTGATCTGCAGTCAAATGCTCTACCACTGAGCTATACCCCCACACAAAGTGCAGCCTTACAGTACAACTGGTATACTTTCCATTAACTCTTTTTTGAGTGTTAAATTCAGTCCAGTCTAGAACCAAATATACATGTCACAACTTGTTGGTGAGGGGGCACCCAGAGTTCAACTGGGGACCTCTTGATCTGCAGTCAAATGCTCTGCCACTGAGCTATACCCCCAACAGTAGGACTATCTATACATTACTAACTGTATATTTTCCATAAACTCCAGTTTGCCTGTTGTATAGAATAAAATCACACCCTGTGTGAAGTGGGCGGTGTATTCCTAGCTAATCACAATACTGAATGGAGTCAACCAATCATGTACAAAAGATAAATACATTTATTGAAACACTCTTTATGATGGACGAAACCATAACTCGAAAAAAACAAAGTTTTGTTTTTTTTCGAGTTATGGTTGCTTATATAGGGCTATGCACATGTGTCATGTGACACTGGCCAATCACAGTCCTGAATAGACTGTGATTGGCCAATCACAGCGCAGGATAATTCTACAAATTTCCTGGGCCCAGATCTCAGCGCAGGAAAATGTACATTTTTCCAAATCTCACTTATAGGGGCGGTTTCACCGCCCAATAATAGAGGTTAGTGTTAAATATTTCAAAAATCGTATGTACGTCCAATTGTACTGGGGGCCTCTTGTTCTGCAGTCAAATGCTTTAGGACAGAACTATACCCCCACTTGTACTAATAGTCCTTAGATGATTACAAAACATGTGTTTGTCATGAAGTCAATTTTGGTTATTGAGTAGGATTGAATGCAGACTAGAGACAATTCCGAGGATGAGGACACAGGATTTAAGGGGGCACCCAGAGTTGAACTGGGGACCTCTTGATCTGCAGTCAAATGCTCTACCACTGAGCTATACCCCCACACAAAGTGCAGCCTTACAGTACAACTGGTATACTTTCCATTAACTCTTTTTTGAGTGTTAAATTCAGTCCAGTCTAGAACCAAATATACATGTCACAACTTGTTGGTGAGGGGAAACCCAGAGTTGAACTGGGGACCTCTTGTTCTGCAGTCAAATGCTCTGCCACTGAGCTATACCCCCGACAGTTAAGGCTATCCATACATTACACACTTTATATTTTCCATAAACCCCAGTTTGCCGGTGTATAGAATTTAATAGAGGTTAGTGTTAAATATTTCAAAAATCGTATGTACGTCCAATTGTACTGGGGGCCTCTTGTTCGGCAGTCAAATGCTTTAGGACAGAACTATACCCCCACTTGTACTAATGGTCCTTAGATGATTACAAAACATGTGTTTGTCATGAAGTCAATTTTGGTTATTGAGCAGGATTGAATGCAGACTAGAGACAATTCCGAGGATGAGGACACAGGATTTAAGGGGGCACCCAGAGTTGAACTGGGGACCTCTTGATCTGCAGTCAAATGCTCTACCACTGAGCTATACCCCCACACAAAGTGCAGCCTTACAGTACAACTGGTATACTTTCCATTAACTCTTTTTTGAGTGTTAAATTCAGTCCAGTCTAGAACCAAATACACATGTCACAACTTGTTGGTGAGGGGGCACCCAGAGTTGAACTGGGGACCTCTTGATCTGCAGTCAAATGCTCTGCCACTGAGCTATACCCCCGACAGTAGGACTATCTATACATTACTAACTGTATATTTTCCATAAACCCCAGTTTGCCTGTTGTATAGAATATAATAGAGGTTAGTGTTAAATATTTCAAAAATCGTATGTACGTCCAATTGTACTGGGGGCCTCTTGTTCTGCAGTCAAATGCTTTAGGACAGAACTATACCCCCACTTGTACTAATAGTCCTTAGATGATTACAAAACATGTGTTTGTCATGAAGTCAATTTTGGTTATTGAGTAGGATTGAATGCAGACTAGAGACAATTCCGAGGATGAGGACACAGGATTTAAGGGGGCACCCAGAGTTGAACTGGGGACCTCTTGATCTGCAGTCAAATGCTCTACCACTGAGCTATACCCCCACACAAAGTGCAGCCTTACAGTACAACTGGTATACTTTCCATTAACTCTTTTTTGAGTGTTAACTTCAGTCCAGTCTAGAACCAAATATACATGTCACAACTTGTTGGTGAGGGGAAACCCAGAGTTGAACTGAGGACCTCTTGTTCAAATGCTCTGCCACTGAGCTATACCCCCGACAGTTAAGGCTATCCATACATTACACACTTTATATTTTCCATAAACCCCAGTTTGCTGGTGTATAGAATTTAATAGAGGTTAGTGTTAAATATTTCAAAAATCGTATGTACGTCCAATTGTACTGGGGGCCTCTTGTTCTGCAGTCAAATGCTTTAGGACAGAACTATACCCCCACTTGTACTAATAGTCCTTAGATGATTACAAAACATGTGTTTGTCATGAAGTCAATTTTGGTTATTGAGTAGGATTGAATGCAGACTAGAGACAATTCCGAGGATGAGGACACAGGATTTAAGGGGGCACCCAGAGTTGAACTGGGGACCTCTTGATCTGCAGTCAAATGCTCTACCACTGAGCTATAACCCCACACAAAGTGCAGCCTTACAGTACAACTGGTATACTTTCCATTAACTATTTTTTGAGTGTTAAATTCAGTCCAGTCTAGAACCAAATATACATGTCACAACTTGTTGGTGAGGGGGCACCCAGAGTTGAACTGGGGACCTCTTGATCTGCAGTCAAATGCTCTACCACTGAGCTATACCCCCGACAGTAGGACTATCTATACATTACTAACTGTATATTTTCTATAAACCCCAGTTTGCCTGTTGTATAGAATATAATAGAGGTTAGTGTTAAATATTTCAAAAATCATATGTACGTCCAATTGTACTGGGGGCCTCTTGTTCGGCAGTCAAATGCTTTAGGACAGAACTATACCCCCACTTGTACTAATAGTCCTTAGATGATTACAAAACATGTGTTTGTCATGAAGTCAATCTTGGTTATTGAGTAGGATTGAATGCAGACTAGAGACAATTCCGAGGATGAGGACACAGGATTTAAGGGGGCACCCAGAGTTGAACTGGGGACCTCTTGATCTGCAGTCAAATGCTCTACCACTGAGCTATACCCCCACACAAAGTGCAGCCTTACAGTACAACTGGTATACTTTCCATTAACTCTTTTTTGAGTGTTAAGTTCAGTCCAGTCTAGAACCAAATACACATTTCACAACTTGTTGGTGAGGGGGCACCCAGAGTTGAACTGGGGACCTCTTGATCTGCAGTCAAATGCTCTGCCACTGAGCTATACCCCCGACAGTAGGACTATCTATACATTACTAACTGTATATTTTCCATAAACCCCAGTTTGCCGGTGTATAGAATTTAATAGAGGTTAGTGTTAAATATTTCAAAAATCGTATGTACGTCCAATTGTACTGGGGGCCTCTTGTTCTGCAGTCAAATGCTTTAGGACAGAACTATACCCCCACTTGTACTAATAGTCCTTAGATGATTACAAAACATGTGTTTGTCATGAAGTCAATCTTGGTTATTGAGTAGGATTGAATGCAGACTAGAGACAATTCCGAGGATGAGGACACAGGATTTAAGGGGGCACCCAGAGTTGAACTGGGGACCTCTTGATCTGCAGTCAAATGCTCTACCACTGAGCTATACCCCCACACAAAGTGCAGCCTTACAGTACAACTGGTATACTTTCCATTAACTCATTTTTGATTGTTAAATTCAGTCCAGTCTAGAACCAAATACACATGTCACAACTTGTTGGTGAGGGGGCACCCAGAGTTGAACTGGGGACCTCTTGAACTGCAGTCAAATGCTCTGCCACTGAGCTATACCCCCGACAGTAGGACTATCTATACATTACTAACTGTATATTTTCCATAAACCCCAGTTTGCCTGTTGTATAGAATATAATAGAGGTTAGTGTTAAATATTTCAAAAATCGTATGTACGTCCAATTGTACTGGGGGCCTCTTGTTCTGCAGTCAAATGCTTTAGGACAGAACTATACCCCCACTTGTACTAATAGTCCTTAGATGATTACAAAACATGTGTTTGTCATGAAGTCAATCTTGGTTATTGAGTAGGATTGAATGCAGACTAGAGACAATTCCGAGGATGAGGACACAGGATTTAAGGGGGCACCCAGAGTTGAACTGGGGACCTCTTGATCTGCAGTCAAATGCTCTACCACTGAGCTATACCCCCACACAAAGTGCAGCCTTACAGTACAACTGGTATACTTTCCATTAACTCTTTTTTGAGTGTTAAATTCAGTCCAGTCTAGAACCAAATACACATTTCACAAGTTGTTGGTGAGGGGGCACCCAGAGTTGAACTGGGGACCTCTTGATCTGCAGTCAAATGCTCTGCCACTGAGCTATACCCCCAACAGTAGGACTATCTATACATTACTAACTGTATATTTTCCATAAACCCCAGTTTGCCTGTTGTATAGAATATAATTGAGGTTAGTGTTAAATATTTCAAAAATCGTATGTACGTCCAATTGTACTGGGGGCCTCTTGTTCGGCAGTCAAATGCTTTAGGACAGAACTATACCCCCACTTGTACTAATAGTCCTTAGATGATTACAAAACATGTGTTTGTTTGTTGCATACATGGCTGCTGGGTCGCAAGACAAATTTCAGTGTGAACTGACAATAAAGTATTATCGTATCGTATCGTCATGAAGTCAATTTTGGTTATTGAGTAGGATTGAATGCAGACTAGAGACAATTCCGAGGATGAGGACACAGGATTTAAGGGGGCACCCAGAGTTGAACTGGGGACCTCTTGATCTGCAGTCAAATGCTCTACCACTGAGCTATACCCCCACACAAAGTGCAGCCTTACAGTACAACTGGTATACTTTCCATTAACTCTTTTTTGAGTGTTAAATTCAGTCCAGTCTAGAACCAAATATACATGTCACAACTTGTTGGTGAGGGGGCACCCAGAGTTCAACTGGGGACCTCTTGATCTGCAGTCAAATGCTCTGCCACTGAGCTATACCCCCAACAGTAGGACTATCTATACATTACTAACTGTATATTTTCCATAAACTCCAGTTTGCCTGTTGTATAGAATATAATAGAGGTTAGTGTTAAATATTTCAAAAATCGTATGTACGTCCAATTGTACTGGGGGCCTCTTGTTCTGCAGTCAAATGCTTTAGGACAGAACTATACCCCCACTTGTACTAATAGTCCTTAGATGATTACAAAACATGTGTTTGTCATGAAGTCAATTTTGGTTATTGAGTAGGATTGAATGCAGACTAGAGACAATTCCGAGGATGAGGACACAGGATTTAAGGGGGCACCCAGAGTTGAACTGGGGACCTCTTGATCTGCAGTCAAATGCTCTACCACTGAGCTATACCCCCACACAAAGTGCAGTCTTACAGTACAACTGGTATACTTTCCATTAACTCTTTTTTGAGTGTTAAATTCAGTCCAGTCTAGAACCAAATACGCATGTCACAACTTGTTGGTGAGGGGGCACCCAGAGTTGAACTGGGGACCTCTTGATCTGCAGTCAAATGCTCTGCCACTGAGCTATACCCCCGACAGTAGGACTATCTATACATTACTAACTGTATATTTTCCATAAACCCCAGTTTGCCTGTTGTATAGAATATAATAGAGGTTAGTGTTAAATATTTCAAAAATCGTATGTACGTCCAATTGTACTGGGGGCCTCTTGTTCTGCAGTCAAATGCTTTAGGACAGAACTATACCCCCACTTGTACTAATAGTCCTTAGATGATTACAAAACATGTGTTTGTCATGAAGTCAATTTTGGTTATTGAGTAGGATTGAATGCAGACTAGAGACAATTCCGAGGATGAGGACACAGGATTTAAGGGGGCACCCAGAGTTGAACTGGGGACCTCTTGATCTGCAGTCAAATGCTCTACCACTGAGCTATACCCCCACACAAAGTGCAGCCTTACAGTACAACTGGTATACTTTCCATTAACTCTTTTTTTAGTGTTAAATTCAGTCCAGTCTAGAACCAAATACACATGTCACAACTTGTTGGTGAGGGGGCACCCAGAGTTGAACTGGGGACCTCTTGATCTGCAGTCAAATGCTCTGCCACTGAGCTATACCCCCGACAGTAGGACTATCTATACATTACTAACTGTATATTTTCCATAAACCCCAGTTTGCCTGTTGTATAGAATATAATAGAGGTTAGTGTTAAATATTTCAAAAATCGTATGTACGTCCAATTGTACTGGGGGCCTCTTGTTCTGCAGTCAAATGCTTTAGGACAGAACTATACCCCCACTTGTACTAATAGTCCTTAGATGATTACAAAACATGTGTTTGTCATGAAGTCAATTTTGGTTATTGAGTAGGATTGAATGCAGACTAGAGACAATTCCGAGGATGAGGACACAGGATTTAAGGGGGCACCCAGAGTTGAACTGGGGACCTCTTGATCTGCAGTCAAATGCTCTACCACTGAGCTATACCCCCACACAAAGTGCAGCCTTAGAGTACAACTGGTATACTTTCCATTAACTCTTTTTTGAGCGTTAAAATTCAGTCCAGTGTAGAGCCAAATATGCATGTTACAACTTGTTGGTGAGGGGGCACCCAGAGTTGAACTGGGGACCTCTTGATCTGCAGTCAAATGCTCTACCACTGAGCTATACCCCCACACAAAGTGCAGCCTTACAGTACAACTGGTATACTTTCCATTAACTCTTTTTTGAGTGTTAAATTCAGTCCAGTCTAGAACCAAATATACATGTCACAACTTGTTGGTGAGGGGAAACCCAGAGTTGAACTGGGGACCTCTTGTTCTGCAGTCAAATGCTCTGCCACTGAGCTATACCCCCGACAGTTAAGGCTATCCATACATTACACACTTTATATTTTCCATAAACCCCAGTTTGCCGGTGTATAGAATTTAATAGAGGTTAGTGAGTGTTAAATATTTCAAAAATCGTATGTACGTCCAATTGTACTGGGGGCCTCTTGTTCTGCAGTCAAATGCTTTAGGACAGAACTATACCCCCACTTGTACTAATAGTCCTTAGATGATTACAAAACATGTGTTTGTCATGAAGTCAATTTTGGTTATTGAGTAGGATTGAATGCAGACTAGAGACAATTCCGAGGATGAGGACACAGGATTTAAGGGGGCACCCAGAGTTGAACTGGGGACCTCTTGATCTGCAGTCAAATGCTCTACCACTGAGCTATACCCCCACACAAAGTGCAGCCTTACAGTACAACTGGTATACTTTCCATTAACTCTTTTTTGAGTGTTAAATTCAGTCCAGTCTAGAACCAAATATACATGTCACAACTTGTTGGTGAGGGGAAACCCAGAGTTGAACTGGGGACCTCTTGTTCTGCAGTCAAATGCTCTGCCACTGAGCTATACCCCCGACAGTTAAGGCTATCCATACATTACACACTTTATATTTTCCATAAACCCCAGTTTGCCGGTGTATAGAATTTAATAGAGGTTAGTGTTAAATATTTCAAAAATCGTATGTACGTCCAATTGTACTGGGGGCCTCTTGTTCGGCAGTCAAATGCTTTAGGACAGAACTATACCCCCACTTGTACTAATGGTCCTTAGATGATTACAAAACATGTGTTTGTCATGAAGTCAATTTTGGTTATTGAGCAGGATTGAATGCAGACTAGAGACAATTCCGAGGATGAGGACACAGGATTTAAGGGGGCACCCAGAGTTGAACTGGGGACCTCTTGATCTGCAGTCAAATGCTCTACCACTGAGCTATACCCCCACACAAAGTGCAGCCTTACAGTACAACTGGTATACTTTCCATTAACTCTTTTTTGAGTGTTAAATTCAGTCCAGTCTAGAACCAAATACACATGTCACAACTTGTTGGTGAGGGGGCACCCAGAGTTGAACTGGGGACCTCTTGATCTGCAGTCAAATGCTCTGCCACTGAGCTATACCCCCGACAGTAGGACTATCTATACATTACTAACTGTATATTTTCCATAAACCCCAGTTTGCCTGTTGTATAGAATATAATAGAGGTTAGTGTTAAATATTTCAAAAATCGTATGTACGTCCAATTGTACTGGGGGCCTCTTGTTCTGCAGTCAAATGCTTTAGGACAGAACTATACCCCCACTTGTACTAATAGTCCTTAGATGATTACAAAACATGTGTTTGTCATGAAGTCAATTTTGGTTATTGAGTAGGATTGAATGCAGACTAGAGACAATTCCGAGGATGAGGACACAGGATTTAAGGGGGCACCCAGAGTTGAACTGGGGACCTCTTGATCTGCAGTCAAATGCTCTACCACTGAGCTATACCCCCACACAAAGTGCAGCCTTACAGTACAACTGGTATACTTTCCATTAACTCTTTTTTGAGTGTTAACTTCAGTCCAGTCTAGAACCAAATATACATGTCACAACTTGTTGGTGAGGGGAAACCCAGAGTTGAACTGAGGACCTCTTGTTCAAATGCTCTGCCACTGAGCTATACCCCCGACAGTTAAGGCTATCCATACATTACACACTTTATATTTTCCATAAACCCCAGTTTGCTGGTGTATAGAATTTAATAGAGGTTAGTGTTAAATATTTCAAAAATCGTATGTACGTCCAATTGTACTGGGGGCCTCTTGTTCTGCAGTCAAATGCTTTAGGACAGAACTATACCCCCACTTGTACTAATAGTCCTTAGATGATTACAAAACATGTGTTTGTCATGAAGTCAATTTTGGTTATTGAGTAGGATTGAATGCAGACTAGAGACAATTCCGAGGATGAGGACACAGGATTTAAGGGGGCACCCAGAGTTGAACTGGGGACCTCTTGATCTGCAGTCAAATGCTCTACCACTGAGCTATAACCCCACACAAAGTGCAGCCTTACAGTACAACTGGTATACTTTCCATTAACTATTTTTTGAGTGTTAAATTCAGTCCAGTCTAGAACCAAATATACATGTCACAACTTGTTGGTGAGGGGGCACCCAGAGTTGAACTGGGGACCTCTTGATCTGCAGTCAAATGCTCTACCACTGAGCTATACCCCCGACAGTAGGACTATCTATACATTACTAACTGTATATTTTCTATAAACCCCAGTTTGCCTGTTGTATAGAATATAATAGAGGTTAGTGTTAAATATTTCAAAAATCATATGTACGTCCAATTGTACTGGGGGCCTCTTGTTCGGCAGTCAAATGCTTTAGGACAGAACTATACCCCCACTTGTACTAATAGTCCTTAGATGATTACAAAACATGTGTTTGTCATGAAGTCAATCTTGGTTATTGAGTAGGATTGAATGCAGACTAGAGACAATTCCGAGGATGAGGACACAGGATTTAAGGGGGCACCCAGAGTTGAACTGGGGACCTCTTGATCTGCAGTCAAATGCTCTACCACTGAGCTATACCCCCACACAAAGTGCAGCCTTACAGTACAACTGGTATACTTTCCATTAACTCTTTTTTGAGTGTTAAGTTCAGTCCAGTCTAGAACCAAATACACATTTCACAACTTGTTGGTGAGGGGGCACCCAGAGTTGAACTGGGGACCTCTTGATCTGCAGTCAAATGCTCTGCCACTGAGCTATACCCCCGACAGTAGGACTATCTATACATTACTAACTGTATATTTTCCATAAACCCCAGTTTGCCGGTGTATAGAATTTAATAGAGGTTAGTGTTAAATATTTCAAAAATCGTATGTACGTCCAATTGTACTGGGGGCCTCTTGTTCTGCAGTCAAATGCTTTAGGACAGAACTATACCCCCACTTGTACTAATAGTCCTTAGATGATTACAAAACATGTGTTTGTCATGAAGTCAATCTTGGTTATTGAGTAGGATTGAATGCAGACTAGAGACAATTCCGAGGATGAGGACACAGGATTTAAGGGGGCACCCAGAGTTGAACTGGGGACCTCTTGATCTGCAGTCAAATGCTCTACCACTGAGCTATACCCCCACACAAAGTGCAGCCTTACAGTACAACTGGTATACTTTCCATTAACTCATTTTTGATTGTTAAATTCAGTCCAGTCTAGAACCAAATACACATGTCACAACTTGTTGGTGAGGGGGCACCCAGAGTTGAACTGGGGACCTCTTGAACTGCAGTCAAATGCTCTGCCACTGAGCTATACCCCCGACAGTAGGACTATCTATACATTACTAACTGTATATTTTCCATAAACCCCAGTTTGCCTGTTGTATAGAATATAATAGAGGTTAGTGTTAAATATTTCAAAAATCGTATGTACGTCCAATTGTACTGGGGGCCTCTTGTTCTGCAGTCAAATGCTTTAGGACAGAACTATACCCCCACTTGTACTAATAGTCCTTAGATGATTACAAAACATGTGTTTGTCATGAAGTCAATCTTGGTTATTGAGTAGGATTGAATGCAGACTAGAGACAATTCCGAGGATGAGGACACAGGATTTAAGGGGGCACCCAGAGTTGAACTGGGGACCTCTTGATCTGCAGTCAAATGCTCTACCACTGAGCTATACCCCCACACAAAGTGCAGCCTTACAGTACAACTGGTATACTTTCCATTAACTCTTTTTTGAGTGTTAAATTCAGTCCAGTCTAGAACCAAATACACATTTCACAAGTTGTTGGTGAGGGGGCACCCAGAGTTGAACTGGGGACCTCTTGATCTGCAGTCAAATGCTCTGCCACTGAGCTATACCCCCAACAGTAGGACTATCTATACATTACTAACTGTATATTTTCCATAAACCCCAGTTTGCCTGTTGTATAGAATATAATTGAGGTTAGTGTTAAATATTTCAAAAATCGTATGTACGTCCAATTGTACTGGGGGCCTCTTGTTCGGCAGTCAAATGCTTTAGGACAGAACTATACCCCCACTTGTACTAATAGTCCTTAGATGATTACAAAACATGTGTTTGTTTGTTGCATACATGGCTGCTGGGTCGCAAGACAAATTTCAGTGTGAACTGACAATAAAGTATTATCGTATCGTATCGTCATGAAGTCAATTTTGGTTATTGAGTAGGATTGAATGCAGACTAGAGACAATTCCGAGGATGAGGACACAGGATTTAAGGGGGCACCCAGAGTTGAACTGGGGACCTCTTGATCTGCAGTCAAATGCTCTACCACTGAGCTATACCCCCACACAAAGTGCAGCCTTACAGTACAACTGGTATACTTTCCATTAACTCTTTTTTGAGTGTTAAATTCAGTCCAGTCTAGAACCAAATATACATGTCACAACTTGTTGGTGAGGGGGCACCCAGAGTTCAACTGGGGACCTCTTGATCTGCAGTCAAATGCTCTGCCACTGAGCTATACCCCCAACAGTAGGACTATCTATACATTACTAACTGTATATTTTCCATAAACTCCAGTTTGCCTGTTGTATAGAATATAATAGAGGTTAGTGTTAAATATTTCAAAAATCGTATGTACGTCCAATTGTACTGGGGGCCTCTTGTTCTGCAGTCAAATGCTTTAGGACAGAACTATACCCCCACTTGTACTAATAGTCCTTAGATGATTACAAAACATGTGTTTGTCATGAAGTCAATTTTGGTTATTGAGTAGGATTGAATGCAGACTAGAGACAATTCCGAGGATGAGGACACAGGATTTAAGGGGGCACCCAGAGTTGAACTGGGGACCTCTTGATCTGCAGTCAAATGCTCTACCACTGAGCTATACCCCCACACAAAGTGCAGTCTTACAGTACAACTGGTATACTTTCCATTAACTCTTTTTTGAGTGTTAAATTCAGTCCAGTCTAGAACCAAATACGCATGTCACAACTTGTTGGTGAGGGGGCACCCAGAGTTGAACTGGGGACCTCTTGATCTGCAGTCAAATGCTCTGCCACTGAGCTATACCCCCGACAGTAGGACTATCTATACATTACTAACTGTATATTTTCCATAAACCCCAGTTTGCCTGTTGTATAGAATATAATAGAGGTTAGTGTTAAATATTTCAAAAATCGTATGTACGTCCAATTGTACTGGGGGCCTCTTGTTCTGCAGTCAAATGCTTTAGGACAGAACTATACCCCCACTTGTACTAATAGTCCTTAGATGATTACAAAACATGTGTTTGTCATGAAGTCAATTTTGGTTATTGAGTAGGATTGAATGCAGACTAGAGACAATTCCGAGGATGAGGACACAGGATTTAAGGGGGCACCCAGAGTTGAACTGGGGACCTCTTGATCTGCAGTCAAATGCTCTACCACTGAGCTATACCCCCACACAAAGTGCAGCCTTACAGTACAACTGGTATACTTTCCATTAACTCTTTTTTGAGTGTTAAATTCAGTCCAGTGTAGAACCAAATACACATGTCACAACTTGTTGGTGAGGGGGCACCCAGAGTTGAACTGGGGACCTCTTGATCTGCAGTCAAATGCTCTACCACTGAGCTATACCCCCGACAGTAGGACTATCTATACATTACTAACTGTATATTTTCTATAAACCCCAGTTTGCCTGTTGTATAGAATATAATAGAGGTTAGTGTTAAATATTTCAAAAATCGTATGTACGTCCAATTGTACTGGGGGCCTCTTGTTCTGCAGTCAAATGCTTTAGGACAGAACTATACCCCCACTTGTACTAATAGTCCTTAGATGATTGTCATGAAGTCAATTTTGGTTATTGAGTAGGATTGAATGCAGACTAGAGACAATTCCGAGGATGAGGACACAAGATTTAAGGGGGCACCCAGAGTTGAACTGGGGACCTCTTGATCTGCAGTCAAATGCTCTACCACTGAGCTATACCCCCACACAAAGTGCAGCCTTACAGTACAACTGGTATACTTTCCATTAACTCATTTTTGATTGTTAAATTCAGTCCAGTCTAGAACCAAATACACATGTCACAACTTGTTGGTGAGGGGGCACCCAGAGTTGAACTGGGGACCTCTTGATCTGCAGTCAAATGCTCTGCCACTGAGCTATACCCCCGACAGTAGGACTATCTATACATTACTAACTGTATATTTTCCATAAACCCCAGTTTGCCTGTTGTATAGAATATAATAGAGGTTAGTGTTAAATATTTCAAAAATCGTATGTACGTCCAATTGTACTGGGGGCCTCTTGTTCTGCAGTCAAATGCTTTAGGACAGAACTATACCCCCACTTGTACTAATAGTCCTTAGATGATTACAAAACATGTGTTTGTCATGAAGTCAATCTTGGTTATTGAGTAGGATTGAATGCAGACTAGAGACAATTCCGAGGATGAGGACACAGGATTTAAGGGGGCACCCAGAGTTGAACTGGGGACCTCTTGATCTGCAGTCAAATGCTCTACCACTGAGCTATACCCCCGACAGTAGGACTATCTATACATTACTAACTGTATATTTTCTATAAACCCCAGTTTGCCTGTTGTATAGAATATAATAGAGGTTAGTGTTAAATATTTCAAAAATCGTATGTACGTCCAATTGTACTGGGGGCCTCTTGTTCGGCAGTCAAATGCTTTAGGACAGAACTATACCCCCACTTGTACTAATAGTCCTTAGATGATTACAAAACATGTGTTTGTCATGAAGTCAATTTTGGTTATTGAGTAGGATTGAATGCAGACTAGAGACAATTCCGAGGATGAGGACACAGGATTTAAGGGGGCACCCAGAGTTGAACTGGGGACCTCTTGATCTGCAGTCAAATGCTCTACCACTGAGCTATACCCCCACACAAAGTGCAGCCTTACAGTACAACTGGTATACTTTCCATTAACTCTTTTTTGAGTGTTAAATTCAGTCCAGTGTAGAACCAAATACACATGTCACAACTTGTTGGTGAGGGGGCACCCAGAGTTGAACTGGGGACCTCTTGATCTGCAGTCAAATGCTCTACCACTGAGCTATACCCCCGACAGTAGGACTATCTATACATTACTAACTGTATATTTTCTATAAACCCCAGTTTGCCTGTTGTATAGAATATAATAGAGGTTAGTGTTAAATATTTCAAAAATCGTATGTACGTCCAATTGTACTGGGGGCCTCTTGTTCTGCAGTCAAATGCTTTAGGACAGAACTATACCCCCACTTGTACTAATAGTCCTTAGATGATTGTCATGAAGTCAATTTTGGTTATTGAGTAGGATTGAATGCAGACTAGAGACAATTCCGAGGATGAGGACACAAGATTTAAGGGGGCACCCAGAGTTGAACTGGGGAACTCTTGATCTGCAGTCAAATGCTCTACCACTGAGCTATACCCCCACACAAAGTGCAGCCTTACAGTACAACTGGTATACTTTCCATTAACTCATTTTTGATTGTTAAATTCAGTCCAGTCTAGAACCAAATACACATGTCACAACTTGTTGGTGAGGGGGCACCCAGAGTTGAACTGGGGACCTCTTGATCTGCAGTCAAATGCTCTGCCACTGAGCTATACCCCCGACAGTAGGACTATCTATACATTACTAACTGTATATTTTCCATAAACCCCAGTTTGCCTGTTGTATAGAATATAATAGAGGTTAATGTTAAATATTTCAAAAATCGTATGTACGTCCAATTGTACTGGGGGCCTCTTGTTCTGCAGTCAAATGCTTTAGGACAGAACTATACCCCCACTTGTACTAATAGTCCTTAGATGATTACAAAACATGTGTTTGTCATGAAGTCAATCTTGGTTATTGAGTAGGATTGAATGCAGACTAGAGACAATTCCGAGGATGAGGACACAGGATTTAAGGGGGCACCCAGAGTTGAACTGGGGACCTCTTGATCTGCAGTCAAATGCTCTACCACTGAGCTATACCCCCACACAAAGTGCAGCCTTACAGTACAACTGGTATACTTTCCATTAACTCTTTTTTGAGTGTTAAATTCAGTCCAGTCTAGAACCAAATACACATGTCACAACTTGTTGGTGAGGGGGCACCCAGAGTTGAACTGGGGACCTCTTGTTCAAATGCTCTGCCACTGAGCTATACCCCCGACAGTTAAGGCTATCCATACATTACACACTTTATATTTTCCATAAACCCCAGTTTGCTGGTGTATAGAATTTAATAGAGGTTAGTGTTAAATATTTCAAAAATCGTATGTACGTCCAATTGTACTGGGGGCCTCTTGTTCTGCAGTCAAATGCTTTAGGACAGAACTATACCCCCACTTGTACTAATAGTCCTTAGATGATTACAAAACATGTGTTCGTCATGAAGTCAATTTTGGTTATTGAGTAGGATTGAATGCAGACTAGAGACAATTCCGAGGATGAGGACACAGGATTTAAGGGGGCACCCAGAGTTGAACTGGGGACCTCTTGATCTGCAGTCAAATGCTCTACCACTGAGCTATAACCCGACACAAAGTGCAGCCTTACAGTACAACTGGTATACTTTCCATTAACTATTTTTTGAGTGTTAAATTCAGTCCAGTCTAGAACCAAATATACATGTCACAACTTGTTGGTGAGGGGGCACCCAGAGTTGAACTGGGGACCTCTTGATCTGCAGTCAAATGCTCTACCACTGAGCTATACCCCCGACAGTAGGACTATCTATATATTACTAACTGTATATTTTCTATAAACCCCAGTTTGCCTGTTGTATAGAATATAATAGAGGTTAGTGTTAAATATTTCAAAAATCATATGTACGTCCAATTGTACTGGGGGCCTCTTGTTCGGCAGTCAAATGCTTTAGGACAGAACTATACCCCCACTTGTACTAATAGTCCTTAGATGATTACAAAACATGCGTTTGTCATGAAGTCAATTTTGGTTATTGAGTAGGATTGAATGCAGACTAGAGACAATTCCGAGGATGAGGACACAGGATTTAAGGGGGCACCCAGAGTTGAACTGGGGACCTCTTGATCTGCAGTCAAATGCTCTACCACTGAGCTATACCCCCACACATAGTGCAGCCTTAGAGTACAACTGGTATACTTTCCATTAACTCTTTTTTGAGCGTTAAAATTAAGTCCAGTGTAGAGCCAAATATGCATGTTACAACTTGTTGGTGAGGGGGCACCCAGAGTTGAACTGGGGACCTCTTGATCTGCAGTCAAATGCTCTGCCACTGAGCTATACCCCCGACAGTAGGACTATCTATACATTACTAACTGTATATTTTCCATAAACCCCAGTTTGCCTGTTGTATAGAATATAATAGAGGTTAGTGTTACATATTTCAAAAATCGTATGTACGTCCAATTGTAGGCCTGCAGGGGGCCTCTTGTTCTGCAGTCAAATGCTTTAGGACAGAACTATACCCCCACTTGTACTAATAGTCCTTAGATGATTACAAAACATGTGTTTGTCATGAAGTCAATTTTGGTTATTGAGTAGGATTGAATATAGACTAGAGACAATTCCGAGGATGAGGACACAGGATTTAAGGGGGCACCCAGAGTTGAACTGGGGACCTCTTGATCTGCAGTCAAATGCTCTACCACTGAGCTATACCCCCACACAAAGTGCAGCCTTACAGTACAACTGGTATACTTTCCATTAACTCTTTTTTGAGTGTTAAATTCAGTCCAGTCTAGAACCAAATATACATGTCACAACTTGTTGGTGAGGGGAAACCCAGAGTTGAACTGGGGACCTCTTGTTCTGCAGTCAAATGCTCTGCCACTGAGCTATACCCCCGACAGTTAAGGCTATCCATACATTACACACTTTATATTTTCCATAAACCCCAGTTTGCCGGTGTATAGAATTTAATAGAGGTTAGTGAGTGTTAAATATTTCAAAAATCGTATGTACGTCCAATTGTACTGGGGGCCTCTTGTTCGGCAGTCAAATGCTTTAGGACAGAACTATACCCCCACTTGTACTAATAGTCCTTAGATGATTACAAAACATGTGTTTGTTTGTTGCATACATGGCTGCTGGGTCGCAAGACAAATTTCAGTGTGAACTGACAATAAAGTATTATCGTATCGTATCGTCATGAAGTCAATTTTGGTTATTGAGTAGGATTGAATGCAGACTAGAGACAATTCCGAGGATGAGGACACAGGATTTAAGGGGGCACCCAGAGTTGAACTGGGGACCTCTTGATCTGCAGTCAAATGCTCTACCACTGAGCTATACCCCCACACAAAGTGCAGCCTTACAGTACAACTGGTATACTTTCCATTAACTCTTTTTTGAGTGTTAAATTCAGTCCAGTCTAGAACCAAATATACATGTCACAACTTGTTGGTGAGGGGGCACCCAGAGTTCAACTGGGGACCTCTTGATCTGCAGTCAAATGCTCTGCCACTGAGCTATACCCCCAACAGTAGGACTATCTATACATTACTAACTGTATATTTTCCATAAACTCCAGTTTGCCTGTTGTATAGAATAAAATCACACCCTGTGTGAAGTGGGCGGTGTATTCCTAGCTAATCACAATACTGAATGGAGTCAACCAATCATGTACAAAAGATAAATACATTTATTGAAACACTCTTTATGATGGACGAAACCATAACTCGAAAAAAACAAAGTTTTGTTTTTTTTCGAGTTATGGTTGCTTATATAGGGCTATGCACATGTGTCATGTGACACTGGCCAATCACAGTCCTGAATAGACTGTGATTGGCCAATCACAGCGCAGGATAATTCTACAAATTTCCTGGGCCCAGATCTCAGCGCAGGAAAATGTACATTTTTCCAAATCTCACTTATAGGGGCGGTTTCACCGCCCAATAATAGAGGTTAGTGTTAAATATTTCAAAAATCGTATGTACGTCCAATTGTACTGGGGGCCTCTTGTTCTGCAGTCAAATGCTTTAGGACAGAACTATACCCCCACTTGTACTAATAGTCCTTAGATGATTACAAAACATGTGTTTGTCATGAAGTCAATTTTGGTTATTGAGTAGGATTGAATGCAGACTAGAGACAATTCCGAGGATGAGGACACAGGATTTAAGGGGGCACCCAGAGTTGAACTGGGGACCTCTTGATCTGCAGTCAAATGCTCTACCACTGAGCTATACCCCCACACAAAGTGCAGCCTTACAGTACAACTGGTATACTTTCCATTAACTCTTTTTTGAGTGTTAAATTCAGTCCAGTCTAGAACCAAATATACATGTCACAACTTGTTGGTGAGGGGAAACCCAGAGTTGAACTGGGGACCTCTTGTTCTGCAGTCAAATGCTCTGCCACTGAGCTATACCCCCGACAGTTAAGGCTATCCATACATTACACACTTTATATTTTCCATAAACCCCAGTTTGCCGGTGTATAGAATTTAATAGAGGTTAGTGTTAAATATTTCAAAAATCGTATGTACGTCCAATTGTACTGGGGGCCTCTTGTTCGGCAGTCAAATGCTTTAGGACAGAACTATACCCCCACTTGTACTAATGGTCCTTAGATGATTACAAAACATGTGTTTGTCATGAAGTCAATTTTGGTTATTGAGCAGGATTGAATGCAGACTAGAGACAATTCCGAGGATGAGGACACAGGATTTAAGGGGGCACCCAGAGTTGAACTGGGGACCTCTTGATCTGCAGTCAAATGCTCTACCACTGAGCTATACCCCCACACAAAGTGCAGCCTTACAGTACAACTGGTATACTTTCCATTAACTCTTTTTTGAGTGTTAAATTCAGTCCAGTCTAGAACCAAATACACATGTCACAACTTGTTGGTGAGGGGGCACCCAGAGTTGAACTGGGGACCTCTTGATCTGCAGTCAAATGCTCTGCCACTGAGCTATACCCCCGACAGTAGGACTATCTATACATTACTAACTGTATATTTTCCATAAACCCCAGTTTGCCTGTTGTATAGAATATAATAGAGGTTAGTGTTAAATATTTCAAAAATCGTATGTACGTCCAATTGTACTGGGGGCCTCTTGTTCTGCAGTCAAATGCTTTAGGACAGAACTATACCCCCACTTGTACTAATAGTCCTTAGATGATTACAAAACATGTGTTTGTCATGAAGTCAATTTTGGTTATTGAGTAGGATTGAATGCAGACTAGAGACAATTCCGAGGATGAGGACACAGGATTTAAGGGGGCACCCAGAGTTGAACTGGGGACCTCTTGATCTGCAGTCAAATGCTCTACCACTGAGCTATACCCCCACACAAAGTGCAGCCTTACAGTACAACTGGTATACTTTCCATTAACTCTTTTTTGAGTGTTAACTTCAGTCCAGTCTAGAACCAAATATACATGTCACAACTTGTTGGTGAGGGGAAACCCAGAGTTGAACTGAGGACCTCTTGTTCAAATGCTCTGCCACTGAGCTATACCCCCGACAGTTAAGGCTATCCATACATTACACACTTTATATTTTCCATAAACCCCAGTTTGCTGGTGTATAGAATTTAATAGAGGTTAGTGTTAAATATTTCAAAAATCGTATGTACGTCCAATTGTACTGGGGGCCTCTTGTTCTGCAGTCAAATGCTTTAGGACAGAACTATACCCCCACTTGTACTAATAGTCCTTAGATGATTACAAAACATGTGTTTGTCATGAAGTCAATTTTGGTTATTGAGTAGGATTGAATGCAGACTAGAGACAATTCCGAGGATGAGGACACAGGATTTAAGGGGGCACCCAGAGTTGAACTGGGGACCTCTTGATCTGCAGTCAAATGCTCTACCACTGAGCTATAACCCCACACAAAGTGCAGCCTTACAGTACAACTGGTATACTTTCCATTAACTATTTTTTGAGTGTTAAATTCAGTCCAGTCTAGAACCAAATATACATGTCACAACTTGTTGGTGAGGGGGCACCCAGAGTTGAACTGGGGACCTCTTGATCTGCAGTCAAATGCTCTACCACTGAGCTATACCCCCGACAGTAGGACTATCTATACATTACTAACTGTATATTTTCTATAAACCCCAGTTTGCCTGTTGTATAGAATATAATAGAGGTTAGTGTTAAATATTTCAAAAATCATATGTACGTCCAATTGTACTGGGGGCCTCTTGTTCGGCAGTCAAATGCTTTAGGACAGAACTATACCCCCACTTGTACTAATAGTCCTTAGATGATTACAAAACATGTGTTTGTCATGAAGTCAATCTTGGTTATTGAGTAGGATTGAATGCAGACTAGAGACAATTCCGAGGATGAGGACACAGGATTTAAGGGGGCACCCAGAGTTGAACTGGGGACCTCTTGATCTGCAGTCAAATGCTCTACCACTGAGCTATACCCCCACACAAAGTGCAGCCTTACAGTACAACTGGTATACTTTCCATTAACTCTTTTTTGAGTGTTAAGTTCAGTCCAGTCTAGAACCAAATACACATTTCACAACTTGTTGGTGAGGGGGCACCCAGAGTTGAACTGGGGACCTCTTGATCTGCAGTCAAATGCTCTGCCACTGAGCTATACCCCCGACAGTAGGACTATCTATACATTACTAACTGTATATTTTCCATAAACCCCAGTTTGCCGGTGTATAGAATTTAATAGAGGTTAGTGTTAAATATTTCAAAAATCGTATGTACGTCCAATTGTACTGGGGGCCTCTTGTTCTGCAGTCAAATGCTTTAGGACAGAACTATACCCCCACTTGTACTAATAGTCCTTAGATGATTACAAAACATGTGTTTGTCATGAAGTCAATCTTGGTTATTGAGTAGGATTGAATGCAGACTAGAGACAATTCCGAGGATGAGGACACAGGATTTAAGGGGGCACCCAGAGTTGAACTGGGGACCTCTTGATCTGCAGTCAAATGCTCTACCACTGAGCTATACCCCCACACAAAGTGCAGCCTTACAGTACAACTGGTATACTTTCCATTAACTCATTTTTGATTGTTAAATTCAGTCCAGTCTAGAACCAAATACACATGTCACAACTTGTTGGTGAGGGGGCACCCAGAGTTGAACTGGGGACCTCTTGAACTGCAGTCAAATGCTCTGCCACTGAGCTATACCCCCGACAGTAGGACTATCTATACATTACTAACTGTATATTTTCCATAAACCCCAGTTTGCCTGTTGTATAGAATATAATAGAGGTTAGTGTTAAATATTTCAAAAATCGTATGTACGTCCAATTGTACTGGGGGCCTCTTGTTCTGCAGTCAAATGCTTTAGGACAGAACTATACCCCCACTTGTACTAATAGTCCTTAGATGATTACAAAACATGTGTTTGTCATGAAGTCAATCTTGGTTATTGAGTAGGATTGAATGCAGACTAGAGACAATTCCGAGGATGAGGACACAGGATTTAAGGGGGCACCCAGAGTTGAACTGGGGACCTCTTGATCTGCAGTCAAATGCTCTACCACTGAGCTATACCCCCACACAAAGTGCAGCCTTACAGTACAACTGGTATACTTTCCATTAACTCTTTTTTGAGTGTTAAATTCAGTCCAGTCTAGAACCAAATACACATTTCACAAGTTGTTGGTGAGGGGGCACCCAGAGTTGAACTGGGGACCTCTTGATCTGCAGTCAAATGCTCTGCCACTGAGCTATACCCCCAACAGTAGGACTATCTATACATTACTAACTGTATATTTTCCATAAACCCCAGTTTGCCTGTTGTATAGAATATAATTGAGGTTAGTGTTAAATATTTCAAAAATCGTATGTACGTCCAATTGTACTGGGGGCCTCTTGTTCGGCAGTCAAATGCTTTAGGACAGAACTATACCCCCACTTGTACTAATAGTCCTTAGATGATTACAAAACATGTGTTTGTTTGTTGCATACATGGCTGCTGGGTCGCAAGACAAATTTCAGTGTGAACTGACAATAAAGTATTATCGTATCGTATCGTCATGAAGTCAATTTTGGTTATTGAGTAGGATTGAATGCAGACTAGAGACAATTCCGAGGATGAGGACACAGGATTTAAGGGGGCACCCAGAGTTGAACTGGGGACCTCTTGATCTGCAGTCAAATGCTCTACCACTGAGCTATACCCCCACACAAAGTGCAGCCTTACAGTACAACTGGTATACTTTCCATTAACTCTTTTTTGAGTGTTAAATTCAGTCCAGTCTAGAACCAAATATACATGTCACAACTTGTTGGTGAGGGGGCACCCAGAGTTCAACTGGGGACCTCTTGATCTGCAGTCAAATGCTCTGCCACTGAGCTATACCCCCAACAGTAGGACTATCTATACATTACTAACTGTATATTTTCCATAAACTCCAGTTTGCCTGTTGTATAGAATATAATAGAGGTTAGTGTTAAATATTTCAAAAATCGTATGTACGTCCAATTGTACTGGGGGCCTCTTGTTCTGCAGTCAAATGCTTTAGGACAGAACTATACCCCCACTTGTACTAATAGTCCTTAGATGATTACAAAACATGTGTTTGTCATGAAGTCAATTTTGGTTATTGAGTAGGATTGAATGCAGACTAGAGACAATTCCGAGGATGAGGACACAGGATTTAAGGGGGCACCCAGAGTTGAACTGGGGACCTCTTGATCTGCAGTCAAATGCTCTACCACTGAGCTATACCCCCACACAAAGTGCAGTCTTACAGTACAACTGGTATACTTTCCATTAACTCTTTTTTGAGTGTTAAATTCAGTCCAGTCTAGAACCAAATACGCATGTCACAACTTGTTGGTGAGGGGGCACCCAGAGTTGAACTGGGGACCTCTTGATCTGCAGTCAAATGCTCTGCCACTGAGCTATACCCCCGACAGTAGGACTATCTATACATTACTAACTGTATATTTTCCATAAACCCCAGTTTGCCTGTTGTATAGAATATAATAGAGGTTAGTGTTAAATATTTCAAAAATCGTATGTACGTCCAATTGTACTGGGGGCCTCTTGTTCTGCAGTCAAATGCTTTAGGACAGAACTATACCCCCACTTGTACTAATAGTCCTTAGATGATTACAAAACATGTGTTTGTCATGAAGTCAATTTTGGTTATTGAGTAGGATTGAATGCAGACTAGAGACAATTCCGAGGATGAGGACACAGGATTTAAGGGGGCACCCAGAGTTGAACTGGGGACCTCTTGATCTGCAGTCAAATGCTCTACCACTGAGCTATACCCCCACACAAAGTGCAGCCTTACAGTACAACTGGTATACTTTCCATTAACTCTTTTTTTAGTGTTAAATTCAGTCCAGTCTAGAACCAAATACACATGTCACAACTTGTTGGTGAGGGGGCACCCAGAGTTGAACTGGGGACCTCTTGATCTGCAGTCAAATGCTCTGCCACTGAGCTATACCCCCGACAGTAGGACTATCTATACATTACTAACTGTATATTTTCCATAAACCCCAGTTTGCCTGTTGTATAGAATATAATAGAGGTTAGTGTTAAATATTTCAAAAATCGTATGTACGTCCAATTGTACTGGGGGCCTCTTGTTCTGCAGTCAAATGCTTTAGGACAGAACTATACCCCCACTTGTACTAATAGTCCTTAGATGATTACAAAACATGTGTTTGTCATGAAGTCAATTTTGGTTATTGAGTAGGATTGAATGCAGACTAGAGACAATTCCGAGGATGAGGACACAGGATTTAAGGGGGCACCCAGAGTTGAACTGGGGACCTCTTGATCTGCAGTCAAATGCTCTACCACTGAGCTATACCCCCACACAAAGTGCAGCCTTAGAGTACAACTGGTATACTTTCCATTAACTCTTTTTTGAGCGTTAAAATTCAGTCCAGTGTAGAGCCAAATATGCATGTTACAACTTGTTGGTGAGGGGGCACCCAGAGTTGAACTGGGGACCTCTTGATCTGCAGTCAAATGCTCTACCACTGAGCTATACCCCCACACAAAGTGCAGCCTTACAGTACAACTGGTATACTTTCCATTAACTCTTTTTTGAGTGTTAAATTCAGTCCAGTCTAGAACCAAATATACATGTCACAACTTGTTGGTGAGGGGAAACCCAGAGTTGAACTGGGGACCTCTTGTTCTGCAGTCAAATGCTCTGCCACTGAGCTATACCCCCGACAGTTAAGGCTATCCATACATTACACACTTTATATTTTCCATAAACCCCAGTTTGCCGGTGTATAGAATTTAATAGAGGTTAGTGAGTGTTAAATATTTCAAAAATCGTATGTACGTCCAATTGTACTGGGGGCCTCTTGTTCTGCAGTCAAATGCTTTAGGACAGAACTATACCCCCACTTGTACTAATAGTCCTTAGATGATTACAAAACATGTGTTTGTCATGAAGTCAATTTTGGTTATTGAGTAGGATTGAATGCAGACTAGAGACAATTCCGAGGATGAGGACACAGGATTTAAGGGGGCACCCAGAGTTGAACTGGGGACCTCTTGATCTGCAGTCAAATGCTCTACCACTGAGCTATACCCCCACACAAAGTGCAGCCTTACAGTACAACTGGTATACTTTCCATTAACTCTTTTTTGAGTGTTAAATTCAGTCCAGTCTAGAACCAAATATACATGTCACAACTTGTTGGTGAGGGGAAACCCAGAGTTGAACTGGGGACCTCTTGTTCTGCAGTCAAATGCTCTGCCACTGAGCTATACCCCCGACAGTTAAGGCTATCCATACATTACACACTTTATATTTTCCATAAACCCCAGTTTGCCGGTGTATAGAATTTAATAGAGGTTAGTGTTAAATATTTCAAAAATCGTATGTACGTCCAATTGTACTGGGGGCCTCTTGTTCGGCAGTCAAATGCTTTAGGACAGAACTATACCCCCACTTGTACTAATGGTCCTTAGATGATTACAAAACATGTGTTTGTCATGAAGTCAATTTTGGTTATTGAGCAGGATTGAATGCAGACTAGAGACAATTCCGAGGATGAGGACACAGGATTTAAGGGGGCACCCAGAGTTGAACTGGGGACCTCTTGATCTGCAGTCAAATGCTCTACCACTGAGCTATACCCCCACACAAAGTGCAGCCTTACAGTACAACTGGTATACTTTCCATTAACTCTTTTTTGAGTGTTAAATTCAGTCCAGTCTAGAACCAAATACACATGTCACAACTTGTTGGTGAGGGGGCACCCAGAGTTGAACTGGGGACCTCTTGATCTGCAGTCAAATGCTCTGCCACTGAGCTATACCCCCGACAGTAGGACTATCTATACATTACTAACTGTATATTTTCCATAAACCCCAGTTTGCCTGTTGTATAGAATATAATAGAGGTTAGTGTTAAATATTTCAAAAATCGTATGTACGTCCAATTGTACTGGGGGCCTCTTGTTCTGCAGTCAAATGCTTTAGGACAGAACTATACCCCCACTTGTACTAATAGTCCTTAGATGATTACAAAACATGTGTTTGTCATGAAGTCAATTTTGGTTATTGAGTAGGATTGAATGCAGACTAGAGACAATTCCGAGGATGAGGACACAGGATTTAAGGGGGCACCCAGAGTTGAACTGGGGACCTCTTGATCTGCAGTCAAATGCTCTACCACTGAGCTATACCCCCACACAAAGTGCAGCCTTACAGTACAACTGGTATACTTTCCATTAACTCTTTTTTGAGTGTTAACTTCAGTCCAGTCTAGAACCAAATATACATGTCACAACTTGTTGGTGAGGGGAAACCCAGAGTTGAACTGAGGACCTCTTGTTCAAATGCTCTGCCACTGAGCTATACCCCCGACAGTTAAGGCTATCCATACATTACACACTTTATATTTTCCATAAACCCCAGTTTGCTGGTGTATAGAATTTAATAGAGGTTAGTGTTAAATATTTCAAAAATCGTATGTACGTCCAATTGTACTGGGGGCCTCTTGTTCTGCAGTCAAATGCTTTAGGACAGAACTATACCCCCACTTGTACTAATAGTCCTTAGATGATTACAAAACATGTGTTTGTCATGAAGTCAATTTTGGTTATTGAGTAGGATTGAATGCAGACTAGAGACAATTCCGAGGATGAGGACACAGGATTTAAGGGGGCACCCAGAGTTGAACTGGGGACCTCTTGATCTGCAGTCAAATGCTCTACCACTGAGCTATAACCCCACACAAAGTGCAGCCTTACAGTACAACTGGTATACTTTCCATTAACTATTTTTTGAGTGTTAAATTCAGTCCAGTCTAGAACCAAATATACATGTCACAACTTGTTGGTGAGGGGGCACCCAGAGTTGAACTGGGGACCTCTTGATCTGCAGTCAAATGCTCTACCACTGAGCTATACCCCCGACAGTAGGACTATCTATACATTACTAACTGTATATTTTCTATAAACCCCAGTTTGCCTGTTGTATAGAATATAATAGAGGTTAGTGTTAAATATTTCAAAAATCATATGTACGTCCAATTGTACTGGGGGCCTCTTGTTCGGCAGTCAAATGCTTTAGGACAGAACTATACCCCCACTTGTACTAATAGTCCTTAGATGATTACAAAACATGTGTTTGTCATGAAGTCAATCTTGGTTATTGAGTAGGATTGAATGCAGACTAGAGACAATTCCGAGGATGAGGACACAGGATTTAAGGGGGCACCCAGAGTTGAACTGGGGACCTCTTGATCTGCAGTCAAATGCTCTACCACTGAGCTATACCCCCACACAAAGTGCAGCCTTACAGTACAACTGGTATACTTTCCATTAACTCTTTTTTGAGTGTTAAGTTCAGTCCAGTCTAGAACCAAATACACATTTCACAACTTGTTGGTGAGGGGGCACCCAGAGTTGAACTGGGGACCTCTTGATCTGCAGTCAAATGCTCTGCCACTGAGCTATACCCCCGACAGTAGGACTATCTATACATTACTAACTGTATATTTTCCATAAACCCCAGTTTGCCGGTGTATAGAATTTAATAGAGGTTAGTGTTAAATATTTCAAAAATCGTATGTACGTCCAATTGTACTGGGGGCCTCTTGTTCTGCAGTCAAATGCTTTAGGACAGAACTATACCCCCACTTGTACTAATAGTCCTTAGATGATTACAAAACATGTGTTTGTCATGAAGTCAATCTTGGTTATTGAGTAGGATTGAATGCAGACTAGAGACAATTCCGAGGATGAGGACACAGGATTTAAGGGGGCACCCAGAGTTGAACTGGGGACCTCTTGATCTGCAGTCAAATGCTCTACCACTGAGCTATACCCCCACACAAAGTGCAGCCTTACAGTACAACTGGTATACTTTCCATTAACTCATTTTTGATTGTTAAATTCAGTCCAGTCTAGAACCAAATACACATGTCACAACTTGTTGGTGAGGGGGCACCCAGAGTTGAACTGGGGACCTCTTGAACTGCAGTCAAATGCTCTGCCACTGAGCTATACCCCCGACAGTAGGACTATCTATACATTACTAACTGTATATTTTCCATAAACCCCAGTTTGCCTGTTGTATAGAATATAATAGAGGTTAGTGTTAAATATTTCAAAAATCGTATGTACGTCCAATTGTACTGGGGGCCTCTTGTTCTGCAGTCAAATGCTTTAGGACAGAACTATACCCCCACTTGTACTAATAGTCCTTAGATGATTACAAAACATGTGTTTGTCATGAAGTCAATCTTGGTTATTGAGTAGGATTGAATGCAGACTAGAGACAATTCCGAGGATGAGGACACAGGATTTAAGGGGGCACCCAGAGTTGAACTGGGGACCTCTTGATCTGCAGTCAAATGCTCTACCACTGAGCTATACCCCCACACAAAGTGCAGCCTTACAGTACAACTGGTATACTTTCCATTAACTCTTTTTTGAGTGTTAAATTCAGTCCAGTCTAGAACCAAATACACATTTCACAAGTTGTTGGTGAGGGGGCACCCAGAGTTGAACTGGGGACCTCTTGATCTGCAGTCAAATGCTCTGCCACTGAGCTATACCCCCAACAGTAGGACTATCTATACATTACTAACTGTATATTTTCCATAAACCCCAGTTTGCCTGTTGTATAGAATATAATTGAGGTTAGTGTTAAATATTTCAAAAATCGTATGTACGTCCAATTGTACTGGGGGCCTCTTGTTCGGCAGTCAAATGCTTTAGGACAGAACTATACCCCCACTTGTACTAATAGTCCTTAGATGATTACAAAACATGTGTTTGTTTGTTGCATACATGGCTGCTGGGTCGCAAGACAAATTTCAGTGTGAACTGACAATAAAGTATTATCGTATCGTATCGTCATGAAGTCAATTTTGGTTATTGAGTAGGATTGAATGCAGACTAGAGACAATTCCGAGGATGAGGACACAGGATTTAAGGGGGCACCCAGAGTTGAACTGGGGACCTCTTGATCTGCAGTCAAATGCTCTACCACTGAGCTATACCCCCACACAAAGTGCAGCCTTACAGTACAACTGGTATACTTTCCATTAACTCTTTTTTGAGTGTTAAATTCAGTCCAGTCTAGAACCAAATATACATGTCACAACTTGTTGGTGAGGGGGCACCCAGAGTTCAACTGGGGACCTCTTGATCTGCAGTCAAATGCTCTGCCACTGAGCTATACCCCCAACAGTAGGACTATCTATACATTACTAACTGTATATTTTCCATAAACTCCAGTTTGCCTGTTGTATAGAATATAATAGAGGTTAGTGTTAAATATTTCAAAAATCGTATGTACGTCCAATTGTACTGGGGGCCTCTTGTTCTGCAGTCAAATGCTTTAGGACAGAACTATACCCCCACTTGTACTAATAGTCCTTAGATGATTACAAAACATGTGTTTGTCATGAAGTCAATTTTGGTTATTGAGTAGGATTGAATGCAGACTAGAGACAATTCCGAGGATGAGGACACAGGATTTAAGGGGGCACCCAGAGTTGAACTGGGGACCTCTTGATCTGCAGTCAAATGCTCTACCACTGAGCTATACCCCCACACAAAGTGCAGTCTTACAGTACAACTGGTATACTTTCCATTAACTCTTTTTTGAGTGTTAAATTCAGTCCAGTCTAGAACCAAATACGCATGTCACAACTTGTTGGTGAGGGGGCACCCAGAGTTGAACTGGGGACCTCTTGATCTGCAGTCAAATGCTCTGCCACTGAGCTATACCCCCGACAGTAGGACTATCTATACATTACTAACTGTATATTTTCCATAAACCCCAGTTTGCCTGTTGTATAGAATATAATAGAGGTTAGTGTTAAATATTTCAAAAATCGTATGTACGTCCAATTGTACTGGGGGCCTCTTGTTCTGCAGTCAAATGCTTTAGGACAGAACTATACCCCCACTTGTACTAATAGTCCTTAGATGATTACAAAACATGTGTTTGTCATGAAGTCAATTTTGGTTATTGAGTAGGATTGAATGCAGACTAGAGACAATTCCGAGGATGAGGACACAGGATTTAAGGGGGCACCCAGAGTTGAACTGGGGACCTCTTGATCTGCAGTCAAATGCTCTACCACTGAGCTATACCCCCACACAAAGTGCAGCCTTACAGTACAACTGGTATACTTTCCATTAACTCTTTTTTTAGTGTTAAATTCAGTCCAGTCTAGAACCAAATACACATGTCACAACTTGTTGGTGAGGGGGCACCCAGAGTTGAACTGGGGACCTCTTGATCTGCAGTCAAATGCTCTGCCACTGAGCTATACCCCCGACAGTAGGACTATCTATACATTACTAACTGTATATTTTCCATAAACCCCAGTTTGCCTGTTGTATAGAATATAATAGAGGTTAGTGTTAAATATTTCAAAAATCGTATGTACGTCCAATTGTACTGGGGGCCTCTTGTTCTGCAGTCAAATGCTTTAGGACAGAACTATACCCCCACTTGTACTAATAGTCCTTAGATGATTACAAAACATGTGTTTGTCATGAAGTCAATTTTGGTTATTGAGTAGGATTGAATGCAGACTAGAGACAATTCCGAGGATGAGGACACAGGATTTAAGGGGGCACCCAGAGTTGAACTGGGGACCTCTTGATCTGCAGTCAAATGCTCTACCACTGAGCTATACCCCCACACAAAGTGCAGCCTTAGAGTACAACTGGTATACTTTCCATTAACTCTTTTTTGAGCGTTAAAATTCAGTCCAGTGTAGAGCCAAATATGCATGTTACAACTTGTTGGTGAGGGGGCACCCAGAGTTGAACTGGGGACCTCTTGATCTGCAGTCAAATGCTCTACCACTGAGCTATACCCCCACACAAAGTGCAGCCTTACAGTACAACTGGTATACTTTCCATTAACTCTTTTTTGAGTGTTAAATTCAGTCCAGTCTAGAACCAAATATACATGTCACAACTTGTTGGTGAGGGGAAACCCAGAGTTGAACTGGGGACCTCTTGTTCTGCAGTCAAATGCTCTGCCACTGAGCTATACCCCCGACAGTTAAGGCTATCCATACATTACACACTTTATATTTTCCATAAACCCCAGTTTGCCGGTGTATAGAATTTAATAGAGGTTAGTGAGTGTTAAATATTTCAAAAATCGTATGTACGTCCAATTGTACTGGGGGCCTCTTGTTCTGCAGTCAAATGCTTTAGGACAGAACTATACCCCCACTTGTACTAATAGTCCTTAGATGATTACAAAACATGTGTTTGTCATGAAGTCAATTTTGGTTATTGAGTAGGATTGAATGCAGACTAGAGACAATTCCGAGGATGAGGACACAGGATTTAAGGGGGCACCCAGAGTTGAACTGGGGACCTCTTGATCTGCAGTCAAATGCTCTACCACTGAGCTATACCCCAACACAAAGTGCAGCCTTACAGTACAACTGGTATACTTTCCATTAACTCTTTTTTGAGTGTTAAATTCAGTCCAGTCTAGAACCAAATATACATGTCACAACTTGTTGGTGAGGGGGCACCCAGAATTGAACTGGGGAACTCTTGATCTGCAGTCAAATGCTCTGCCACTGAGCTATACCCCTGACAGTTATGAGGATTCATACATTACAAAATGTACATTTTCCATATACCCCAGTTTGCTCATTGTATAGAATAAAATCACACCCTGTGTGAAGTGGGCGGTGTCTTCCTAGCTAACCACAATACTGAATGGAGTCAACCAATATATATGCTTTGATCTGAAAGAGCCACTTAGTGTCAGCATGTGTCTTGCTAGCTAATCACAATACTGAATGGAGTCGATCAATCATGTACAAAAGATAAATACATTTATCTTTTGTAAAACACACTTTATGATGGACAAAACCATAACTTAAAAAAAACAATAGTTTGGTTTTTTTTAAGTTATGGTTGCTTATATAGGGCTATGCACATGTGTCATGTGACACTGGCCAATCACATAGGGCTATGCACATGTGTCATGTGACACTGGCCAATCACAGTCCTGAATAGATTGTGATTGGCCAATCACAGCGCAGGATAATTCTACAAACTTTTAGGGCCGGTTTCACTGACCAAGATATTTGTACATTTTTCCAAATCTCACTTATAGGGGCGGTTTCACCGCCCAATAATAGAGATTTTGGACAGATCTGCAGTCTAAATCTCTGCCACTGAGCTATACCCCCACACAGGAAGTGGTGATTTAAATTACAACCTGTATCCTTTCCATAAACTCCTTTTTGATTGTTAGGATTGAATCCAGTCTAGAGCTATATATGCATGCCACTCCGTTCTGGTGAGGGGGCACACAGAGTTGTACTGTCTGGGGGTCGCTTGGTCAGTAGTCAAATGCTCTACCACTCTGCTCTAACCCCCAGATAGGCCTATGTGAATCTTTACATTACAACCTGTATAGTTTCTATAAACTCTTTTTTGGAGTATTAAGACATAAATTGAATGCCATGACAAGATGATTATGCTTGCATGGATAGGTTTGATCTTTTCCACAAAGACTTGGAGTCAATGTACAACACCTACCGTATAATGTATTTATAGTATACTTAGACAAGGAATGTGTCCGCATCACCAGCCATTTTACTCTCACTGTATATCATATTTAGGGGGTAGGGTTAATGGCAACCTACAGAAAACAACTTGCAGTTCATGTTATAAAAGTAATAATTATTTTTGCTCTGTTTTCTATAAGAACTTAACTTTAAAAGAGCAGCTTGTGCTCAATGTGCTACTATAGATTTTGGTGTGACTTCCTGATAACCAAGACTTAATGCCTATCCGAGTGGATCTGATCCAGTTTTTCGCTAGTTCAAACAAAAAAAATGGATATCTGACCTGTGATAATATAATTAACTCTGTAAACAATCAATAAGAAAATAAGTTTGATTTATCAAATCTTATATCTTTCAAGTTTTGAACTCTTGGGCCGAGGATCCTCACAGGAGGATAAGCCCCTTGAGATGCAGCATCTCGTTTTCAAGGGGGTCCTCAAAACACAAAACAAAACAAGAAAACAATCCAACAACACAGAACAAAAACAAATCAAGGACATACACTGTACACATAAAGGCTACGTCAGTATTCTAGTATCCTTAGAAATTCTTAAAATTTAGATAAATAAAATTTACATTAAATAAAACAATCAATGCAAATAAACAAACATGATGTCAATATAGGATCATCATCATCAAAAACTTTAATAGATAAGTAAATAAATACAAAACAAATCTACAAATACTATTATAGACAACATTTAAGGAATGAATATGTGTTTTCAAAGGTGTTTCAGAATTGCTCAGACAGACTGCTTCTTATTTTGAAGTAGTGAAACAGTTTATTGATCTGTACATTATTTTAAGACTGATGTTTATTAAAGTAAAAGAGACCTATTTCTAAGCAATTGTTTTACACATTAAACATGGAACACAAGAGGGCAGCATTGGCCCATGAAAAAAAGACTTTAAACTACAATTCCACGCCACTGACTAAACTCAACAGCTGCTGCTAAATCATTTTAGATGGGAAATGTGCAACACTGAAAGTGCCAGCTAAAGAGAAACTATTCAAGAGTTTACTCTATGGACACTGACTAATATAAGTAAAATAATAATTTAAATAATTAATTAAAAGTCATATAATTACTAACATAAAATGTTGATTTACAAGTCTGGTTCTCTGTCCCAAATAGATAAGTTTCATAGCCCCAATAGCTTGGCAGGTTGAATCAGTTTCCCTTAATGCATAATCCAATAGTTTGTATTCCCCCACCCCTAAATGTAATTCATGTCTTTTGAAGCGTTTTGTGGTGTTTTTTTTCTGCGGCTTGAGGAGTAATAATGTTGCTGTCTTGTGTGAGCTGTAATTACTGGGTCTGGAGGTAGGAAGGCAATGCCAAAATGGTCTTGAAGTTCCAGTGTGGCCGCGCTTTGATGTTTTGGGGGGTGTGTTCCCTCTTTTCCACAAGCAAGAACAACCTCAAAGAAGTGACCTTCTTCTGACAGACAGGGATGAATACCAAACCATAATGACGCATAATGACAAAACAACTTTTTTGACGAGAAAATACCATTTGCCATTTGGCTTCAGTGATTGCACAATGATGAATGAATGAATGATGTCACCCCAGAATACTCTAGCTGTCCTTCTGTCATAAAAGTGTGAAACTGCACTTAGTGGGATAACAGGATTTGCTTGTATTCAGTAAAGCCAAACCAGCTGCACTGCACTTGTATGATAATATTGCTTTGTTGTAGCAATCTCTGGCAGACTTCACGTTTCTAATCCATCTCCGCTCTCTGTCCTCTATGCTGTGATTTTAACACTGTCCTTGCTTTCTGCCGGCTGCACTGTCCTGAGTGAAAGCGTCCTTGGCTATGGACATTGTTGAGTCACCTGGAGAAGTGTGTGCGCGTGTGTGTGTGTGTGTGTGTGTTACGGTGTTTGTGTCTGAACACACACACTCACTCACACACGTGCGTCATCATCATCGTGTGATGCGTCCATGGGTCTGTGCCATCCATCTCTGTGTGTTTGTGTTCACCGTGAGCACAGTCTCATCCTGCAGAGGTGACTGTGGAACTGTGGGAACAGCACTTACAGTATGAGGAAGAGGGGTTAGCAGGCAGGCGGCAGGATATCCCATCACATTATGGCCGCTGCTGCTGCTGCTGCTGCGCCCACTTCCTCAAAGCCTTCCCAGCAGCCACGTCCAGGAAGAGGTCAACAGGGGTCAAGTAGGCCCCTCCCTCTGTCATTATCCTTCCATCACCTGTCGTCCGCGCTGTGCTGACAACAGAACTTTCCCTTCTCTCTCTTCACCCTTAACTCCACAGTCTCCTTTTTCTTTCTGTGACCTCCTCCCTCTCGCTTTCTCCCCTTCTGTCTCTCTGTACCTCTGCTTTCTCTTTTTCGGTCCATCTGTCGCCCCATTCTCTGTCTCTCCTGCTCTCTTTTATTTGTGCCGCTTTTTGCTCATTTGCCTGTACCATACACACTTCCCCCACTCCTTTTATCTGGTAAAGACACAGAGAAGAACTCTGGCGCCCCTGTTTCTTTCTCAGACCTTTCGTTGAGTCTGCAGCTGATCTCCAGATCGCAATTGAGATACCATACACATAGGCGGCTTTCGCGGACGCAGGGAGATGAAACCAACTACAACACACTAAAAACATTTTAGTAAAAGAGAAGAGTATAGATTTGTACTCTGTGTCTGAGAGCCCTGCCTGATGTGTGTCAAAGACCCTGCTGAAATCTGGGGCAAGTGGCAATGCAAAATAGATGTAATGTGATCATCCATATTTCATGATACGCACCAGTGTACTGATAAAGATGTAAATTTGATATCTTTATAACCTGCGTTAAAATTAAGATGAATATTGTTTGGCAAATATGTGCAAACTTCATTCCCTTTGAAAAGTGCTTAGGAGGCTAACTCTTATCAGTATCTTAATTGCCAGATTTCATTTCACAGAGCTGTATGTATGTATCACATGCATTCTTTTGCGATTTTCAAAAGCATTCTTTTGATTCTCAAAGCATTTAGACTTTGTTTGCACTTGCTTCTCTTCATCATTGAATGCTTTATCTGGCCTCCTCCTCGTCTTTTGTGGATGCTTAGCAAAACATCTTAATGAGGCAATGGGAATAATTTTGCACGATTTAGACACAGATCAGAGAGTCGATGTCCTGAACAAATCTCTCAAACAGCACACATCTAACACTAAATCTGTCAGAAGAAATTAAATGAATTACAAATTACTTTCAGTAGGCTCCTGTAAGCCTAAAGTTATATTCAAGTCATTGTTCGTGTGAATAACATATCATGAGTCGATGATGCAGATAAGTAAATCATTACATGGCTTCCCAAAGTTTTCCATGCCAAGAACTCCTAAATAACTCCTCTGGCTGTGCCCCCCATTGCGAAATGGCTTAAATAGCCAATCTATATGCTCACAACACGTCACATAGCGATATTTTGTGAGCTTGTAGATCATCTATTATCGTTTTTTTCAAATTTTTTCTTTTTACAATAATGTCATGCCCAAAATAGGGATGCCAGTTTGAAAGTGGTTAAGCACAATGGCCCCGATTCGCTCAGCGATTTACGACCATATTTTGTACTTACCGGCATTTAAGACTTAAGGCCTTTGCAGACAGGGTGCGATTTTTCGCACGGAAAAAACGGACAATATCATTTTATAAATGAACACATGGTTCTCAATGACCTCATGCACACCGGCTCCGAATTTACCGTGCGGCGATGTGATGCGGCGATGCGATGCCGCGATGCGATGCGGCGATGCGTTTTTTTTTCAATCGAACCCAGTTCGATTTGTGCGTCTTTTCGCATGCGGTAAAAACTGATTGACTAATCGCACCCTGTGTGCAAAGTCTTTATAGGTCATTACACACCGGCGATTATGCGAATATACGCAAAATTCGGACTCGTTCCGAATAATTAAAAGACGCCTTTTCGCTTAGCTTTTTCGCTCCATGGACTCTTGCATTGACTTTATAAGTTTTTTTTAAAAAACGTATTATTCGCATGAAAAAATCGCCCCCGGTGTGTAAGGAGCTAAATCCTACACCTGCAGTCAGATTCATTAATGTTTTTTGGTCTGTGTTTTGAGCGTGAGGTGCGCACGTTCTCAAGTCAGCCCCGAGGCTGTCTTACCAGGGCTGAAATGTGCGTATGTCTTTAGAATGCTTTATTCTTCATGCCAAAATTAATTACAACAGTGGCAAACCTCAAATAAAATATGTATTTGGCCAACATTTGTCAACACACATATATATATATACAAAATAAAAATGTAGATTCCACCGCTTTTTATTTATTTTCTAGGCTATCAGTTGCATTTAGAGCTGAATTATTAGGTCCCATCAGTGTGTGTTTGCCAGCGGGCCATCTCAGCCAAAGTGTCACGTAATAATGAAAATAGACTATGATGCCTTAAAGAAATTGCGGAGGGACTGACTTGCATCTCAGTGTCCGTGCCTCGGTATTAATTTGTAATAGCCTACTGTAGGCTACTGTATATTGATCACATGAACGCCACACACTACAGCCTAATAAATCTTACCATCTGATGAGGAAACTATAGTGGATGAAAGCTGTGTCCAGAAGATCCATTCCCCATTCCGACGTAGGACAGTGATATATTAATCAAAAATTAACTAATTTAATCAATAAGTAATCAATAAGCTCTGGTCCATAATCGGATAGCAGTGTTCCACTTGTATGCTAGATTAAAGATTTCATCATCTTTTTACCTCGGTAAAGGTGCGCAATGTTCATTAGAAAAGGCTTATAATATCCTTTCCACGTTTTATTAGCCTTTTATTTGGTAATGGGGTTAAACCTTGTAAACTTCTTTATTCTCATTACACATGAGAGCATTTATTACGTGATCCGCTTCCAGACAGAACAGTAAGTTGTCAAGGCGATGCGACGCATCAGTTATCTTTAGACGAGAGACGGCAGAGTTGAACTTGCATCAGCGTTGCCAGATGTTGTGAGAGAAATAAGCAACCAGATCTAGGAAAACAAGCCCAAAAGAAGCAACTGGCACTTAGGCCATTATGAGCACTTTAATTAAACCGTTGTGAGCTTGTAGATCTGCTTTTTTTTTTTTTAATCTTGAAAGAAAATGTGGAATATTTGGAAGATTTTTTAAACATTCTAACAACACAAATCTGGTACGGGGCTCCAGCGGGCACAAAACATTTTCAGATGGGGCTTATAGGGATAAATTAGCCTACATATTAACTTGTGGGTCCATGACAAAAACATATTTGAGAACCACCGGTTAAAATAATTGAATAATTGTGAAGCAAACTACACTTTAGAAACAAGCCCCAAAAAACGCACCACACAGCTACCAATATTTACAAGCAACTTTACAGAAAAATAAGCCCAAATTAATAAGCGGACATGGCAACACTGTTCAGTACGGTGACGGATGCTGTTGGATGCAGCCTTCCAGATTAATCATGTCCTACACCTGGTCATACGCACGTCTCAGGGATATACGAACCCCTTTGAGAATTGCACGTCATTTTGTGATTACAGAAAATACGCCCTCCTTTAGGAACTTTATTTACCCCATATTTACGACCAGCATAATGAATCGGGGCCAATAACCTTATGAATTTAATTTGAATTAAATGTATTATTGTTGTTATAATACTTCATCTCAAGTCTCATCTGAAAGAGATTGCAGATCCCTACCACCAAGGTTCTGTTTCAAAAGAGAAAAAACACACAAGGGACCAGTTCCAAGTACAGAATTATGTGGTAACCATCCATGTGGAAGATGCACTCATTGTTCTAACACCATGAACACCAAGGTTTTTTTTAAATCATCCAACTTGAGGTGCATTAGTGTATTGAGGGGGTTCTCTATTCTGTGTACTCTCTTTTCTAATGGTGGTCTGGGCTTTTCCTTGTGCCACGTAGCGCAGCGGCCGGGCCACTATGCGGGCCGGCCCTCACACCTACATCAATCACACCATCGATCCGACCAATATAATCATCATATTCAGACACATATACTAAGACACTCTTAGCATGTGTCTTAGAGTGTCGGGAGCTTTGTCAGAGTACCCGTTGTACCCGTCTGTCTGTGTCCCTTGTATGCCCATATATGGAGATATGGGCATGATGTCATTAGTATGGGCATATTGGTTGGATCGGTGGTTCTGAACAACTGGATATCGGTTGGATCGTTGGATCTGGAAAAACGCATATGAGATGACTAGAGATGGCTATAGAGATGACCACAATTCTTATATAAGACGATTCTAAGATGACCCAATGTTATTCTCCATAGAGAAATTACTTTACGACCCAGGGAGAGTGACGTAAGGACTTCTGTACTCGGGGCTCAGGGGTAGAGTGGCCGGGTAGAGTGAACTGGAGTGAACTGGAGTGAACTGGAAACCGCAAGGTTCCCAGTTCGATCCTGGGCTGGGGCGCTCCCCCAGAGTTAGTGTCGAAGTGTCCTTGAGTAAGACACTGCTCCCGATGAGCAGGTTGGTGCCTTGCATGGTTTCCTCCGCCATCGGTGTATGAATGTGTGTGTGAATGGGTGAATGGCACAATCAAAGTAAAGCGCTTTGGATAAAAGCGCTATATAAATGCACCATTTACTCTATAGAGATGATTATAGAGATTACTATGGTACATGACTTTAGAGATGACTATAGTACATGACTATTGACGTGGCTATAGAGATGACTATTGACGTGGCTATAGAGATGACTATAAAGATGACTATAGACTTGACTATAGACATGACTATAGAGATGACTATAGACATGACTATAGAGATGACAACAGACATGACTATAGAGATGACAATAGACATGACCATCCTCCTCTTCGCACAAAGCTCTGTGCGGTGTGCCCAAAATCTCTTCTGCCCGGTTCTCCTCAGTGACTGGAGCAATTGATCTGCATTTGCACACAGCCATTGCCCATTACCATGTGCACGGAACACCGAAGGCCGTTTTTCGCTTTCCCCAAACGTCAGCTGTTTTTGTGTTCGCTGGCTCCCGGGTTGCCAAATCATGTGCGTGAAACAAGCGCCGGTGTTGCCACATCCGTGAAATAAGCTGTTGGGGGCTCATATCCCCCGACGGGTATGGTCTAGTAGTACATGACTATAGAGATGACTATAGTGCGTGCCAAAAATCCTGAAGAGGGGGTCAACAAGTGTCATTTGGTAGCGGTGGACATATTTGTGGGGTATAAACAGGTTGACTTAACATTGCCCCCACCAGTATGTCTGCAGCTACTATGCCACGCCCCCCCCGTGGTGACGACACGTTGGCAAGCACTATAGAGATGCCTATAGAGATGCCTATAGTTCATGCCTATAGTTCATGCCTATAATTCATGACTACAGTCATCTCTACAGTCATCTCTATAGTCATCTCTATAGTCATAGAGCCCATATATGGGCATATCGGTTTTGTTTATAGTTATGTCTGAGTCAGAGTGATGTGGCCGTGGTCTTCCGGCCCTCCCAGTAGCCAATTTTAATATAGGATAGTTTTTCCCTCTCCTTTCCCCCCTGGTGCCCCATGGCGGCCTCCACTTTAAAAACTACTGATGTAAACAATGCTCTGATTCACCTACAATGATAAATCACATCTAGAAGTACCTGTATAAGAGGCAAAGCACATTTCCCTATATAACGTCACAATCTTAAGTGAGAAACGATCAGTGAAATGCTGACCCCAGCATTAAGCAACTATGGAGACAGATTGTCGAGTTAGAGCTGCAGAATACACCTGTAATAGGGCCGGTTGGTCCATTATCCTCCATGATATCTGGTTATTATCCCTGTCTGATTTATGCTGCTGCTGTCGACCCTCACCCACGGTGACCTACATTCTCTCTCATCTTACCCATCAATCATTTAACAGTTCAAAGGCAAGGTCTGTCTGCAAAGGAACGTGAAGGGCTTGATCATAATGGCACCAATTCTCCAATGACACCGTAGCCCTGCTTGTAGTTAATTCAGTTGTTTTCAACATAAAACTGTGGGTAAAACAGAATTCTAACCAAAGCGAGAAATAATAAAGAGGTAGCTGATAGTATGAATAATTTGTCTTTGACGTGCCTTTTGTCTCGGAGTCGACCCAAAACATTCTCTGTGAATATTGGCCAGATACAATTCAGGGTCAAAATCTAAGTGCTTGAAGGTCAAAATCTAAGTGCCTTGAGTCCAAGTAATACGTTTCACACCTTATAGATGTACCTCTCTCCTTATCTTCCAAACAGCCGTAAAAAGGTCATTGAATCAAAACAGGTACTGCAGACTCCAAAGAAAGAATGAATGACTAAAGAGACAACGCAGATAATAAAAAATGCAGCAGGCTGGAGCTGAATGGCCTTAAAACACTGTTACTGTTACACGGAGGGGGAAAAGAGAAGGACAGGAAAAGAGATGGGGAGTGAAAGGGTGAGAGAAAGGAAGAGGGAAGAGAAAAATACAGAAATGCATTGGTCTGAAAAATAGATGAGCACTATGGGTGTGTTAGCAGAGGACGGATGACTTATTCAGTAGAGACTGTGCACGGTTGTCATTAAATCATCTGCTTTACCTGCATCGAACCCCCCAGGGAGAGAGCCGCTGGAGCTGGGGAAGGGCACATAGCTCCGCTGGCTGAAACTGAACTGGATATGTGTGAATGATGAGAGAAATAAGATGGAGACACTGAAGGAGGGGGGGGGGGGTGATGATGTGGGCCCGGGTCCTTGGGGCCAGATGTTAAAATGGAGGAGAAACCTAGTAGGGTGTGGCTAAAGGGCTAGTCTGATCTACAGTTGGAGACTGGACGTGGCTGGGAAGTGTTTGGTGTCATTCGTGTGTCTTGTCTCAGGCTAAACCTGGCCAGGGTTTTGGGCCAGTGGTCAAGTGGGGAGAGAAAGGGAGCTGCAGCAGCTGAACTGTGGCTGGGCTGTGGCTATGACGGCTTATGGGTTCAGGAGCTACTATAATAGAGTATCGAAGTCTGACGTCCAAAACAAACCACGCCCCCTGGGTCATAAAGCTATTTTCCCATTCAAAAATCCCATTGACCTTTTAAAAATCTGTTAAGAACTGTGTTCCCAAAAAGGAAAAAGAAAAAAAACTAGAAAAAGTGCTCCTCGGAGCACAGGTCTCCGCCAGGTCAGGTACGTTATTCTGGCCTCCTGGTGGCGCTATAATAGGCCAATGTGAAAAGGGTGCCAACCGTGCCATTTATTCTTGCATTGACACTGCATTCATGATTTGAGGCATTTTGTTCCAAAAATGTGTTTTGCTAAATTAGACCTGCTGGTGGCGCTATAACAGGCCAATGTGAGAAAGGTGGCATTTCTTCCTCGGCCTAGTGGGAATGTGCGTGTGAAATTTCACGGAAATCCCAAGCTGTGTGTATACTTTGAGGCTTTTTGTTCAAAACGTTCAAGCCAACCTTAGGCAATGAGGATGGAATATGGGAAATCGGACAGATCCGTGTTGATCACATGACTATAGTGATACTGTGTACCGATTTGCATGACGTTTGGATAAAATTTGTAGGAGTAATATAAAGAAATGGGTTTTGCACAAATCGGCCTCCTGGTGGCGCTATAACAGGCCCATGTGAAAGTTGTTGTTGGCATCCAGGGAGTGTGTGTGCACAGTTTCGGAGCGACCGGGCCAACGGTGCCGGAGATTAGCTGGTGACAGACGGACACACACACACACACGGACACACACACGGACAAGGGGTAAAACATACTCTCTCGCCATGCCTTCGGCCTGGCGGAGACAATGAATACAGGTATTCTGTAGGGGAGATGGCTGTGTATTGTTTATGATATTTAGTCATATTTAAGAGAGTATGTGTTTTGAGAAAATCTGAATTTATTCTGTGGTACCAAGATAAGGTGTTAGAAAACTACACTCCCCAACAGGAAATCCCTGTCCCCTGTGAAGTACGTCACTACAGCAGCAATGGCAAAGGATAGTCCCAACTAAACCTTTTGAAATACCACTGTCCTTGTATCACCGAACGTAGTTTTAAGATTTATTAAGTGAGAATTGATGCCCGGGGCTTGCCTCGCCCCAGGCGAGAGCAGCCTATCTCGGCTATATATGACTATTACATTACGTTACATTACGGTCATTTAGCAGACGCTTTTATAATGAAGCATAATGACAAATTATATAATTTGTGTGGTTATAATCAAATGGATTTTTTTTGTTTTTTTAACAAATTTATGGCAGATTCAACTCTGTAATTAATGCTTGATTGAATGTGTTTACTTTATTAATTTGAGATAATCAGGAGCTCATTCTCTGGTGAGCAGTCTCTTCACCAGTAGGACTAAAAAAATCAACATGTTTACTAATATTTATCGTGATTAATTCATGCTCACGTCATTGCTGTGATGTATTGCTCTGGTCTCTTTTTTTTTCATTACATTAATTCTATAATGATTATTTATATTACAATTTGAGATCCAGACTCACATTTGTGGCTGATTTAGAAGTTTTATGTGAAAAGGTAAGTGACACTCTTTTGATAGGTGATTCAAAAGGAATTGTTATGCACAATCCATGTAGGTCGCTGGTAAACATGTAAAAATAAAAAGAAGTTCGCACAGGCAGCTGTTGCTCCAAATAA